>NW_012267243.1:6015433-6130617 GCF_000151885.1 Dipodomys ordii | reverse complement strand
TGTTGTTGTCGGTCTCTTGGGGAGATTAAGCGTTGGAACTCGAACTCTCTTTTTGGTTGGAGAGAGCTGTGGCGTTTCCCTACTGCCCCGTCGCCATCTTGGTCCCCCCTCCAATTTTTCTCTTTTTAAAATTACCCTTCATTGTACAAAAGGGTTTCAGTTCCACATGTCATTTTGTAAATGGAATGCACCTTGATTGTCACACCTGTCCCAACCGCACCTCATATATATATATTTTTCTTTTGCCAGTACCAGGGTTTGAACTCTGGACCTTGAACTTGCTCTACTGGTGCTCTACCACTTCAGCCATGCCTGCATAGCTTTTTCTGCTGGTCCTAGGGCTTGAACTCTGGGCCTGGGCACTGTCCTTGAGCTTCTTTTGCTCAAGGCTAGCATCTACCACTTGAGCCACAGCTCCACTTCCAGCTTTATTGAGTAATTTATTGGAGATAAAAGTCTCACAGACTTTCCTGCCCAGGCTGGCTTAGAACCATGATCCTCAGATCTCTGCCTCCTGAGTAGCTAGGATTACAGGCTGAGTCACCAGCACACGGCCCTGCATAGCTTTTTGCCGGTTAATTGGAGATGGGGGTCTTTCTACTTGGGCTTTGAACCATTATCCTCCGGACTGCAGCCTCCGGAGTAGCTAGGATTATAGGCATGCGTAGCTGCTGGTGGCTGGCAGTGATGTATAACAATTTTAAAGCATAGTCAGGTTGTATTGATCCAAACAGGGGGAACAAGCACCCATTTCTTGTGATTCTTTTTCCTAGTCATGAATGGGAAGATGAAACCTCCCAAGGCAAACTGGGCCACACTGTGAGTCAGTGATGCCCTAGGCCAGCTGTGTCCTTCCCCATCTAGAGGGCGCCCTGGCCCACACTCCACTCCAGACTCCCTGTCCATAGTATCTCTGCTGAACATGGGACACTGTGTTCATTTGCTTTGGCAAACCAGACTCAAGCCTTCACTGCTTCTGGAGTTGCCTGGGAGGTGGGTACACTGTCTTTAGGGTCTGGGAGAGCAAGTGGGCCCTGGGTGGCAGCCAGCCCCTCTGCTCCCTGGGAACAGTGTCAGTTCTTCAGAGAGGCTGGATTCTTCACAAATGAGTAAAGCCAGATCACTTTCCTCTCTGCTTTTGTTTTGATGTGTCTTAAAATAATTAAGCTTCTCCCCTCAAATGTTCCCAGCAGCACAGGCAAAGCAGCATCGCACTAACTGCACGCCAGGGCAAGGCAAGGCACTACTATGGTATCCGGTAAACACTTGCCAAACAAAGCCAAAGTTCTTGCTCAAGTCAAGCTCTCGTTTGTACTTGCGGCTCTCCCATCTTCGCAGGCCCGTACGACTGTCCAAAACTGCGACCTCCCTGCGCGTCTCTGCTGAGTTTGGTTTGAGAAAAGTAGCCCCTTGAATGGTTGCCAGTGGCTTCTTTGCAACATCTTACTTATCCAGCTGTTGGTTAGCAAGTTCATCGAGAAGGAATTTCTGCTCCTTTTATTCTTGGAAAGTATGCGCTTGAGAATGTCAAATAAAACCCAATGAATGCCTGCCCTGTGCAGCTACTAGGGAGCTGCTGGAGGTCAGGATGTCACAGTCAGCGGGAACACAAGATGGAGAAGCAACAACCAGAAAGCTGCAACCACCGAGTGCCGGGTGAGTGCCACTTGCCTGAGACAGACAGCATGTGTCACCCAGCAGATGAGTGAGACAAGGGTGTGTCCCCTGAGGTCACTGAAAACAAGGAGCCGCCTTCCTGTCACAGTAGCAACCTGCCCAGCACTCATCTCTGCACCTGAGTACCAGCTCTCCCTATGCAAAGGTGCTGAGGCCGTTGGTCATACTGTCCAGCTCCTCTCTCTCTGCCTTAGATTACGAGGCCCCATTCTAAGTTCCAAGTGTGTTAGCTAATTTGATTCAGCATATATCCATGGATGCATTGGCTCTATTCTGATTCATCGTGCATACGATATCACACCTATTCCTTACAACCATCCTTTCAGGGTGGAGTTTCCTACTGTAACTCAAAAGGAATTACCCTCTAAAGCTCAGAGAAGCTTAGGAGTTTGTCTGTAGAGACCCAGCAAAGAAGTAAGAGCCAGGATTCAACCCTAATCCTGTTCTCAACCCTAGGAGATACTGGCTTTCAGAGCCATCACTTAGAATATCCTGGTCCAGAACTAGTAGCATAGAAACTCTTGTTATTAATTATGTAACTCACAAAAGGAATACCCTATCAGCTTCCTGTACTAACTTGGCCTTCTAATAATGATTTCTAACTGGAAAAACTCACGTCCTGTTAACATGTGCAACTTTGGGTTCTTTGTTGTTGTTGTTGTTTATAAACCACGCAGCCTCTGGTCCTGGAGTTCCACAACCCCTATACTAATACAAAACACGGAGTGATTTTAGCACAAAAAATCCTGAACTGCATGGCTGAGCAGCGTTCCATGCTGGACTAGGAAGGCTGTGCACATTCAGGAGGTAGGCTACAAGCTAGAGGGACAGGGGAGGGAGTCTGGAAGAGGGGAGATTGCAGGTGGTCATTAGGACTTAGGGCCAGTCATTTCTTGACTACAAGAAATGAAGTAGATTGTTGAGGCTGGGAAGAGTTCGCACTGGCATACAGCAGGGCACAGAATCAGAAAAGTGGCAGTTGCGCTGTGGCTCAAGTGGTAAAGTGCTAGCCTTCAGCACAAAGAGGCTCAGGGACAACACTCAGGCCCTGAGTTCAAGCCCCACAATCAAAAAATAAAAAGTCAAAGGGCTGGGAGTGTGGTTCAGTGGTAGAATGCTTGCCTCACATTTATTTAGCCCTGGGTTCGATTCCTCAGAACCACATACAGAAAAAGCCAGAATTGGTGCTGTGGCTCAAGGGGTAGAGTGCTAGCCTTGAGCCAAAGAAGCTCAAGGACAATGCCCAGGCCCTGAGTTCAATCCCTAAGACTGGAAAAAAAAAATCAGAAAAGTGGATTGGAGTCAGCATCCTCAACTACCAGGGTGAAGGGTTGAGAAGATGCTGGAGTCCAGGCCACAAGGCAGAGATAACAGGCTTGCCCTAAAGTGAGAGTAGGTATAAAAGAGAAGAGACCCGCTGAAGGATGACTGGACCTCTGATTTACATGCCGGGGAACGGATGGACTGGCCTGTCAGCAAGACATGCTGGCCCTTACTAACCACATGGGGGCACTGTCTAAAGAAAGAGCGGCTGGGCTCTGGTGGCTCACACCTGTCATCCTAGCTACTT
Organism: Dipodomys ordii; assembly: GCF_000151885.1. Taxonomy (NCBI): domain Eukaryota; kingdom Metazoa; phylum Chordata; class Mammalia; order Rodentia; family Heteromyidae; genus Dipodomys; species Dipodomys ordii. The sequence continues at coordinate 6,127,370 of NW_012267243.1, read as the reverse complement.
AGGAGGCTGAGATCTGAAGATCTCGCTTCAAAGCCAGCCAGGGCAAGGAAGTCTGTGAGACTCTTATCTCCAATAAACCACCAGAAAACAGGAAGTGGTGCTGTGGCTCAAGTGTTAGAGCACTTGCCTTGAGCTGAAGTACTCAGGGACAGCACCCAGGCCCAGAGTTCAAGCCCCATGACCCAAAAAAGAAAGAAAGAGTGGGATTCCAATTCTCACTGCCTGTCATGTTTAGCAGCCTCTGCCACTGTACTCTGAATCCTCCCAATCCCGTTCTTCATCTTTAAAAACAGCATGAAGTCAGGCATTAGTGGCTAGTGCCTGTAGTCCTAGCTTCTCAGGAGGCTGAGATCTGAAGGTAGAAGTTCAAAGCTAGTTCAAGGCCAGAAAAATCAATATGTTTCTTATATCCAAATAGCCACCAAAAAGCTAGAAGTGGAGCTGTTCTTCTCACAAGTGTTAGAGCACCAGCCTTAAAGGGAAAAAAAAGAGAGACAGTACCCTGGCCCTGAGTTCAAGCCCCAGGACTTGCTCTGAAACAACAACAAAAAGAGCATGAGCTGTTTCCTCCTTGCAGACAGAGGTTGCTGTAAGGTTAAATGAGATGATGGATGGCAAATTCAAAGCCCAGAGTCTGATATTGGAAAGACCTCAGCAGATAGCAGCCACTAGTGTGAATACTCTGCTCCTGTGTCTGCTGGCACTAGCACCCACAGAGCCAGTCACAGGTTTAGGTGAATGTGCCCTCTATTAAAAGGGGCGATCCTGCTCTTTCTGATGAATGGCTGAAAGTGAATCAAGTTCAAAGTAGAATCACTCTGCAGAGCTTCCTGCCGGATAAATCCGACATAGCTTTCTAACAACAGGGCCAGACATTGTTCTGTGTTGCTGGTGAAGCTTGACTTCCCAGTTCTTAATTTTATAACACGATGTGCATACATACCTCCCTTCACCCTATCTGTTTATACTATTGTGTCCTGGATAGGAACTTCAGATGCTTTGGGGTCCTTTTGTGAAGACAAAGAACTTGGAACTCACACAAGATTTTTCCAGCATTTACTCTATCTTCCCAAGCACTGGGCACAGACAGAAAGAGAAATCTTCTGTCCAAATGCCAGACAGTGTGCCATGCATGTGGCATGTCATGGTATCCAAACTTTATGTATGTGGGAAATCCAGACTTCAACCCAGAGACAGACTGTAGATTGCAACACTGGCTAGATGCATTTAGCAACACTCTCTAAGCAGAATTCTAACCATTGCAATGTTTATCCACATTGTTATAAATGAGAAAATAGAATTCTGCTTAGTCTTCTCAAATGCTTCTAGCCAGTGTTGCAATCTATAGTCTGTCTCTTGGTTAACGTTGGATTTCCCACATATATCCTCCTCCAGGCACTACTGCGCCTTGTGGTAAGGCTGACACTGACTTCCAAGCTCAGCAATTTTTCTGTTATTGTCACAGGAGGGTGAAAGGTGTATAGCTCCATAATGGTGCTTAGTCATAATAAATACCTATAATTATGTAGAAGGAACACTGCAACCTCTAATGAGCCTCAGATAGCATCATATTTAGTGGCAAATAGAGAACAGGTTAAATGAAAACAAAGCCACATGCCAGCCAGGCACAGTGGCTCCAGCCTGTAATCCTAGCTACTACGCAAATATTGGTGAATTGCACTTCAAGGCCAGCCTAGGCATATTAGATCTCAAGACTCCATCTCTGAATCAATAGTTTGGCATGTTGGTGTACACATGCCATTCCAGCAACAAAAGGAAGTATAAATAAAAGAATTGAAGTCCAAGTCATCCTGGGAATAAATCTATGGCTGGTAAAAAGAGACTACAGGAGTAACTCACCTAACAGGTGCTTAGCAAGCATGAGGCCCCAACTACAAACCCTAGTACTGCTGATACATGCACACAATCAAAGGACTGAGTATAGAAAGGTGTGGTGAATGAAATGCCCTGCTTGTCTGTGAAGGAAGTAGCATGGAATGGCAAGTCAGTTTAGTAGAAACCAAAGATGGCACAACATATTTAGCTCCTGTTTTAAATTTTCACAGTTGAATTCCAAAGAAGCTAAATAAATTACGCATCCAATTCTCGCCATTTCAAAGATTTTTTTTTTTTTTTTGTCAGTCGTGGGGCCTGAACTCTGGGCCTGGGTGCTGTCCCTCAGCTCTATCAGCTCAAGGCTAGCGCTCTACCACTTGAGCCATAGCACCACCATTTCAAAGATCTTTGCTTACAAAACTATTCAGCTATTTGCTGAGTATCCTTGTGGTTAAGATCCTACACATTTAATGTATAAAGGAGAAATAGTGCTCTGGGGCCGCAAGCTGCACAATCTGAGGGAGGAGAGAGGTTAGTCTTTAAGGAGGATCAAGATTCAAAGCCAACAGAGGCAAAAGCATGAGACCCTATGTAAAAAAATAAAGCAAAATGGACTGAGTGTGTGGCTTAAGTGGTAAAATGCTTGTCTAGGAAGCTTGAGCCACTGAATTCAATCTCTAGTACCACTAGAAAAGGAGGGGGAGGGGAAGAGAGCAGGAGGAGAAAGAGGAGGATGAGAAAACTAAAAAAAAAACAAAGAATACACAAAGTAATACTAGATCGCAGTTTTGGTGTTTGAACTCAAGGCCTCGTGCTTGCTAGACAGGTGCTCCACCACTTATGCCATGACCCCCTTTTCGCTTTAGTTATTTTTCAAATAGGGTCTTACATTCATGTCCAGGTAGTCCTGGACCATGATCTTCCTATTTATACTTCCTGTACAGCTGATATGACAGGCATATGCAGCTTTTATTGGCTAAAATGGGGGGGGAATCTCACAAACGTTTGCATAGACTGACCTTGAACCCCAATCCTCTGGATCTCCTCTTCTTGAGGCACTAAGATTATAAGTGTGAACCACTGATGCCCAATCATATAAAGTAAGAGCAGGTGGGATCTCTGACAGCTTGCTGCAGGAGTGAGCTTCCCTGCCACAAGGTGAGCCTCAGATGACATTTGTGATTGGGTACAAGTCTTGGGTCAGATATGGCCCTAACCTCCAAGTTTCAGAAACCCCAAGCAATTAGTCTTCAGAGGGTAATCAGGCCCCAAAGAATAGACTCTTGCCAAGCAAACTCTCACAGTGGACTTCTGGGGAGAACTAATGTACTATGCAATACACATCTTTTCGGTTACTAGCAAGGGCTCCCCTTTCTGCTGTGCATGTATGAGAGAGGATGGAAGGCACTAGAAACAGAGGAAGCTGGAGTCTCCACCATGCGCTCAACACTCCTCAATACACACCACCAGCTCAATCCTTACTCTTCACTTCTTACCACACTTCACACAGGATCTTCCCTGCCCATCCACTCGAATTCTCAAACCGATTCTACAACTTCCTTTATCACTGCATGTAATTTAAATTTCAGTATACTTTGGGTTATCTTGATGTGGCAAACTCTGAAATCCTGGCCATGCGTTGCTCAACCTTTTCTGCAGGTGTTTAGCTCAGTTATATTTCGAGTATTCTTACAGCCTCCCTCTTAAAGCCTGACACTATGATTCTACTTTGCCCCTGAATCCTGAGCTCTCAATTACGCAGACAACACAGTTGATAGATTGTAGAAGTACTAGAAGATTCTAGAAGAAAAGAATTGAACCCATATTGGTATGAAACAGACTATACAGTAGAGCTGGCCCCATATCAGTCCTCAAATATGGTTCAAATGTAGAGATACCTCATCCTTGGAGCTCATGACAGAGAACCCCCTACCTACTTCTATTCTGTCTTAATCAGCTTGGGTTGCTATATAACAAAATAAGTAGCTTAAATAATAAATAACAGAATGCCTCTCAAAATCCCGGGAAGTCCAAGATCAAGATAGTATCAGATTCTGTTGTACTATTCTCCTTCTCTATGCCTCACATGATAGAGACAAAGAAAGCTCTAGACTCTTAAGAACACTAGTCATGAAGGCCCCATCCGCATGACCGCCAAATATCATCTCCAAATACATTACACTGGGCTTCAGCATTTGAATTTGGAAGGACATATTGGTCCGCAGTAAATATCCACTGAGCATTTTCACTCCTGATATTTTTTACTAAGTGGGGGAAAGACAGGCAGTTTTCAGTAGGTACATTGTTTGGGAATGGAATCCCCAAAAGTGACAGAAAGTTTCTAACCAGCTCATTAACTGAGTGTCAGGAAGAGGGTAAAGGAGATTTATGGCCCTAGATATTGGGACATGATTTACTGAGGCTGGTTCAGGGTCTTTTCAGGCCACAATTAGAGACAAGACCAGACCTTTCCATTCTTCATCTGCTCTGCTGGACTCCAAAACACTGCCTTCCTCCAAAAGAAAAAAAAAAGAAAGAAAGAAAATTAAAAACACAAAACTCTCAAGTGGTTTGATATAATTCAGCCTAGCAAATTTTTACTTTCCATTAAAAGTCACCAGCTGTCATGTGCTTAGCTTTAAATGGAAACAATGTGCTCTCAAAGAACATTTTTCACTTGATGTCAGTTGTGAGTTTTTTTTTCTCCTAGTGAAAAATGGATTTGCATTAATGTGGCTTTGGTGACAGGCAGCCCCTGGACAGAGGCCTGCCTTGGAGATCTGCCCCTGCCCTGAGGACAGCTAATGGTTCTCCCATCCAGCCTGGGAAGATGGACACTCTGCTCAGAAGGGGTTTGGCAGAAATACAGAGGCGGTGGTGATAATGCTCTGCAGGCTTGCAAGAAGAGTCCCACGTCGCGTCTTTCCATCAGACAAACAAACAAGAGAAAAAAAAGGTTGTTTTAAGTGTTAGAGAGGTTTTGGAGAGAGGATTAAGTATTATAGTATGATTAATATTTTTCAGCGAGGCGATCCTGCTGGGCCTTTGGTGCACATGTTCCCAGAGCCTGTCACCTTGGAGGCCCAGTCCCTCCCAGGTCTCTGCTCAGAAGTCTCCGGGTGGCCCCCTGTGTACACAAGCCCCTTACAACCTCCTCCTGTCTCTGGCAGTTGGAACAATCTCTTCTTACTCTTTTTGTTTTGGGTCGGTCGTGAGACTTGAACTCTGGGCCTGGGCTCTGTCCTTCAGCTCAAGGTGAGTGCTCTACCACTTGAGCCACAGCGCCGCCACTTCTCTGGTTTTCTGGTGGTTTATTGGAGATAAGAGTCTCACTGACTTTCCTGCACCGGCTGGCTTTGAACCGTGATCCGCAGATCTCAGCCTCCTGAGTAGCTAGGATTACAGGCGTGAGCCACCGGTGCCCGTCTCTTCATTACTCTTAAGAACAAAGTAAAACTCAAAGTCCCCCTAGATTGAAGCTCCCTGGAGCCTGAACTGGGCCTGTATTGTAGGCAGGACTCTGATTGGGCTCTGAGACGGTCCTGCCAACCAGCAGGAAAAGAGACACGGGAGTCCTAAACTAGGTAACACAGATCTGGGCACTAATGAGCAGCATGCACGGCCCCCCAGTGCTGGAGATGAACTTGAAACCGTCCTGAGGCAATCTCATGTCCCCCTGACTTTGACACCTGTGAGCACACACATGTACAGACACCTGCCCAGGTGCCCACATGAGCACCGCATGCCCACCTCTGGAGATCTCTAAAGAGCAGCATTCAAACTGAGGGCTCTACTCAAGGGCCAGCTCGGCCCAGCCCAGCCCAGGCCAACTTCTCCCCAGCCCCTGTCGCTAGCTCCCAGCAAGGGCTTCAAAGTGTCCAAGAATTTGTGAATAATGTGTTTGACAGACACCAAAGTTTTTTTCCTCCTCCTGCGTGTGGAGAGCTGGGGCTGCCCCCAGGGAAGATTCCCCTGGCAGCTCCTGTCTGAGCAGCTGGGGCCAGCGCCAGGAACACTAAATTCTGGCTGCATTTCTAGCCAAGGCCTGGTTACTTTAGAATCCCTCTCCTCCCCCTCGCCTTGCAAGCAGGAGCCAGCCAAGGTATTCGTCATAGTTCCAGCTACCCTGCCGCTCGATTTATGCACACGCAGGGCAGAGGTCAATGCTCCAGGGTGAATGGGGGCCCTGGACTCCCCCATCCCTCTAGAGGTCACCCAAAGAATCCCTGGCTTTAGGGTCAACTCTTCACTCAGCTCAGGGCGAAGGAATGTACAGACTCCACAAGCCAGAGATCAGCACATCTCCCCTTGTATTCTTTCATTCCATGTCTCTGTCTTCTATCTCTCCCTCCTTCTCTCTCCCTCTTTCTCCCCCCCCCCATCTGTCTGTCTCTGTCTGTCCCTCTCTCTCCCCCCTCTGCCATAAAAGGAATGAAGCTTCACTGTTGCGTTCACTGGGCTTCACCTAAAAGGCCTTCCCAGAAAGTTTCCAGCCTTTCCCTTCGGGACATTGGATGTGGTCTCTTTGGCCAAAGAGAAAACGAGGAACAGATGAAGCCCTAGCAAGGAACGAGGAGGCCAAAACTGAAATGTTAATCACCTCAAAATATGCGCCGCTCCCTCCAACCTCGCCTGGTCTCCTCAAGCTTCTTTGCTTGGGGACTTTTCCCAGGGGGCGGGGGGCTGCTATAGACGTTGGGAAACACATCTGTGGGTGTAACTGCAGTGTCAGGATGATGGTCAGGCAGCGTGGTTAATGTCCTGTTGTGGTGACTGTGACCGGCTGTTAGCTCAGGGTTAGCCTCAGACTTCCACAGCATTCTACCAGCACAGGATGCTGTCATCCAAGGCGAATAAAAATGCCTCTTTTTATTCCACTGTGTATAAAAACATGAGCTCATTGGAATATATTTAGAGTGAGATTTGGCAGCCTGCGCATGTTTACAGTTCTTGGATTTGATGCTCTAATGTGAATCTGAGGTGCTCTTCCCTGCTCACCTTCTATTCTTTTTTTTCCCCTCAGAATGCCAATTCTGAGAGTTTACGCTCTTTCTTTAGGGTAGTACCCAACATTGACCTTGCTAAGTGATTAGCACATCCTCAGGGCCAATGGCCAGCGAGGAAGCCTCAGGCTTGGGGGACACATGCAACTCCACCACTGTGGGAGGGGTCTCGCCCCTCCTGTGCGTGACGCGGCGTCCACAGAGCCTGAGCCTATCACCCGAGAATGCAAATGCCATCATCTTCCCAGCCTTTGCATCTGATCTGTTGGGAAGACATCTGAACACAACTTCAGATGCCTTCTGGGGCCTTCAGAAATACTGGGAAAGCAACACAGGCTGCCTCCGTGCATCAGCCCAGCTCTAAGGCACAGGTTAGAACCAGGGGGGAAATTTTAAGCCACACCCTCTACTTGGTCTCTGGTCCCCAGAGCTGCAGTACAACTGAACATCAGAAAGGTTCAAAAGAATTGAACTTGATTCCCAGCTGGGTTTTAAAACATTGTATTATACATTGTATTATACATCTTAAAAACAGATTTGGCACAACCATGTCCATTGCAGTACTCTTCACCATCGTCAAAGGATGGAATCAGCCCAGCTGCCCCTCAGTGGACGAATGGCTCAAGAAAATATGCGTTATATATACACAATGGAATTTTACTCATCCATTATAAAGAATAATATTGTATCTTTTTGTAAAAAACAAATGGAAAGATCTGGAAAAAGTCAGGCCCAGAGAGACAAAGGTTGCATGTTTTCCCTCATATGTGGAAGCTAGAATTAGATTATAAGTAAATTCATTAGGTGGCATGCAAATGTATGCAAATGTATTAACTGAAATGTGGAAGGTTGAAGGGAGAACTCAAATAGTGTAACTTCTTAAACAAAGTCAAAGTTTGACAAAATAAACACAAGAAACGGGCACATGAAAGGCATGAGGTGGGGTCAAGGGGAAAAGGGTAGACAAATGAAGAGAAGGTGGCTTCAAAAATTCAATATATATATGGGCTGGGAAGGTGGCTCAGTGGTAGAGCGCTTGCCTTGCATGCATGAAGCCCTGGGTTCGATTCCCCAGCACCACATAAGCAAAAAAAAAAAAAAGAGCCAGAAGTGGTGCTGTGGCTCAAGTGATAGAGCGCTAGCCTTGAGCTGAAGAGCTGAGGGACAGCGCCCAGAGTTCAGGCCCCACAAAAAAAAATTCAATATATATCCTAAAAGGTTAAGAAGTGGGAGGGAAGGGGTGAGTTGGGAGGGATGGGTGAGAATGTGGACAGGCGTAACACCAATGAAGACATCAATCAAGTTTAGGTATTCATAAACTGCTTTGTTAAATGGCAACTCCCTTGTACAACTACTTAAAATTAAAAACAAATAGTTTTGGAAGAACATTCACCAATATATTCATTAACTACCTCTGACAGAATTCAGAGAAACTTTTAGTCCCTTACATACTTTTCTGTGTCCAAAAATATATATATATTTGGGAGACAACAAAACAAATTACAGTGGAACAAATGATTAGTATAAAGGGTTGGAGGAGCTCCTTCCTACATAAAAGGAAAGATGTTTGGAAGTGGCGCAGTGGCTCAAGTGGTAGAGCACTCACCTTGAGCTGAAGAGCTCAGGGACAGTGCCCAGGCCTAGAGTTCAAGCCCCACAACCAACCAACCAACCAACCAACCAACCAACAACAACAACAAAAAAGACATTCAAGATACCCCCAAACTCATCTTTCTCTATGGCAGCCCTAGCTCTGAAATGGCGCCATGCGTCCCTATCTACCTGTGTTATAGCAGGGCCTACTCCCCACTTCCTTCCTCCCTAAATCCACTTATCTGCTACTCACACAGTCTCGACACTCAAGCCTTCTTTTTGTGCCAGTACTAGGGCTTGAACTTAGGGCCTGCTCTCTGTCCCTTAGCTTTTCCACTCAAGGTTGGGGTTCATGGACTTTCTTGAACTTTGATCCTCAGATCTCAGCCTTCTGAGTGTCTAGGATTCCAGGCGGGAGCCACTGGTGCTCAACGATCTTAAATACTTTTCTGGTTTCTCTGTGCCTCTCCACACAGGTGCCAATCGCTGCTCCCTCTGTCTGGGCTCTCATTCTCTTGCTTCCTTCCATGTGGATGGAGGGGGTCCTCTCCAGGTTCGGAGGTTGCGGAGCAATGCGTCTCCACCTGGTTACACGCTGCAGCCACGCAGTCTTCCCAGAACTCCATGCTGGCTCCTGTCTCTGGCCTGCTTAAAAACCTTCAATGGCTCCTACTTTCCAGAGCCCTCACCAAGCAATCGGCATGGCTTCCAGGCCCTCTATGATCCAATCCCCCTCTCTTTAGTGTCTCTGGCCTCACAGGCCCTTCGCCCTGCTCATGAAGTACAACCGTTGGAAGTCCCCAAAAGTCTCTCCGTCTTCACTCAAAGCCCTGCCCTGGGCTGTTCCTGGCTTCAAATGCCCTCCCTTCCCTCCCATGTGAGATCCATGGAGGCCTCCTCCTCCTCCTCCATCCTGTCCCTCCTTTGCCAACCCCTCGATGCCCTGTCTGTTCATTCCTTGCTCCTGCCTGCTTTCTTGCCTGGCTTTGACTAGCATGGCTTATTCCTTCCATCTGATGTCCCGTCCACCTTCTGCTCTCGACTCTCCTGGGGGTTTGAAACTTTCATCTGTGTGCCCAGTGCCATCCACACGGCCAGCATTTCACAGGCACCCGATCATGGAATCCGCAGTGAATGAATAATGCTGATTCTTTACATTCATACAACTCTATGAGTTTTCCAGCATACTTTGCTGTGTGCTTCGGGGTTGGATTTGCTTGCTCTCAAAATTGTCTCCATGTTTTGCCTGCACCATGCACATTCTCTCTGTGGCCAAGTGAGGAGCCAAGAGTGGAGGTTAAAGCGAGGTAGGAGAACCTGCAGCCCAAGTCTCTCAGCCCTGCAGGGAAAATCCGAGTCTCTTCCTGGCTTTCCAGTCTCCACAACTCATTCCTCCTACCTGTTAGCTCCCTGGGCTGGCTCCAGAGTCAGCACTGAGTTGTTGCCTGTAGAGAAATGGAGCCTGTCAACCACTTAAAATCTTGCCTTCCTCTATTTTCCACACATGCCTTCAAACCAAGGAATATAACACAGAACCATGCTCTGGCGTAAGATGAGCTACTTTGGGCTGGGCAATATCATCAGCAACAGTTGCTAGAGAGACACCAGACTCAAGATGTGTCGATTTCACATCTCTGGAGAAAATATAAATTCACTAATCCCCTTCCACTTTAATCAAGCCTGGGAGGGAAGAGCTGCCAGGGGATCTTTTCCAGAATGTAATCAGAGGGAGAAATGCAAAGCCACCTGTTTCTGACTTGCTGGCCCACAGACCATATCCTTAGACTGTTCACAAGGTAGTGGCCAAACTTGTGGCTCTTAGCTCTGCCAATCAAGTCAGATTTGTGGATTGTTTCTCTGGAGTAGAATAGCATGCATAGGCTCAGGCCGTGGCACATGCGTAGTCATCCTCACTTTATACATCCGCGTAGTCTGGCCCAACTCAGGCTCTTGGGGCCCTATCCATTCAACAAGGGCAGAGGTACATCTCCACTCTCCTTCCCGTGGCTTGCAGGGCTAGGGCTCCCAGGGCCTACTCAGAATGTCCTATAAACTAGACTAAGAAGCACTGAGCGGACACCGCCCCAGAAGAAATAGCTGAACTCAGCTACCTTTCCAGATATGCTAAGATCTCATCAGGAGGCACGTGTTCAACATGGGAGCGCTGGGGGTTCACACCTGTAATCCCAGCTACTCAGGAGACTGAGATCTGAGAACCACAGTTCCAACCCAAGGCAGAAAAGTCCACCAGATTCTCATCTCCAAGTAACCAGCAAAGAGTTGGAACTGGAGCTGTGGCTGAAGTGGTAGAGGGCCAATCAAACAATAGTACAAGGCCCTATATACAGGCCCCACTACAGAAAAGATTGCCCAAGGTAGACTTCACACTGCAATCAGACTGACTTTACAATCAGGCTTCACAATCACAGAAAGGCAGGGTTGTATCTGAGTCAGTAAGATCCGAGTTGAAATCCCGGCTTTACTACTTAGGAGCTGAGTGACCAGCTTTATAACTTTCTGAGCCTCGTTTTTCCTACCTGGAAAAATGCTCTTCATAATTCTCCTTCCTCGCAAGATCGTAGAGATGATTAAAAGGGATTGTGCCTTTGTGTCGCTCAGTACAACCCATGATCCCTAGGACACTTTTAATAGTGGTTTGCAGGCTTACAACTTACATGAAGAGGCTCGAGAGTACTGAGCGAGAATGCCAGCCCCTCCAACTTAACGTATTTCTACCTTTTGATGGTGTGAGCAGGGCTTGGGAGTTATTGCTTAGCTGTTTCTGCTCATAGCCAACACTCTACCACTTGAGCCACAGCTCCACTTCTGGCTTTTTTTTAATGGTTAATTGGAGATAAGAGTCACCTGGGCTTTCCTGTGAAGGCTGGCTTCAAACGGAAATCCTCAGCTCTCAGCCTCCTGAGCAGCTAGGATTATAGGTGTATGCTACTGATGCCCAGCTGTCTGCACCTGTTTTGATGGAGGTGCCTGTATTTCAGCACCTATCTGAGTCATCACAGAAGGCAAAAAGAAGACACGGGAGTGTATGTTGTGAGTCTCACCATCTAGGGCAAAAATGACAGGGTCCCAGCCATTCATGTTTGCAGCCCTCAGAACAAACCTGCTAAGGAGTTCTGTGGCCACAGGTATGTCTTAGCAGATGAGCCAGACTCAGAGGCCCCTCTTTTCCATCAACCCTCATGGAGTGGCGCTGGAGAATTCTCTGCTCATATCTGCAATGGGCACAAGAGGCCCAGGGAAGCAGAAGCACCGGGCTTTCCAGGAACAGGAATCTGGCCCCAGAAGGGAAAATCTAAAATGCCAGAGGCCAGGTGCTGAGCATGCGTCCTGGCCAGAAGGCCCAAGGCTAGCACAGACACGGAGGCATGGCCTTCTAGCTGCCCCGGCCAGTGGTAGCTGAGCTCTTCCATCATTTCATCCTAAAGCACTCTCCTGCTAGGCTCGGGCCACGTCCTCCACCATCGGCAAGACTGGCCTGGAGGTTTTCTAATGATTGCCAATAAGAATTGTAAAGCAGGGCTGGGAATGTGGCTTAGTGGTAGAGTGCTAGCTAGCATGCACGAAGCCCTGGGTTTGATTCCTCAGTACCACATACACAGAAAAGGCCAGAAGTGGCGCTGTGGCTCAAGTGGTAGAGTGCCAGCCTTGAGTAAAAGTAGCTCAGAGACAGTGCCCAGGCCCTGAGTTCAAGCCCCAGGACTGCCAAAAAAAAAGTAAAACATCATTAAGAATTCTAACATAAGCAGGATTTGTAATGGGAGCTCTGCTTTAAGTAAGAGACAGTGTTTTTCCTAGCGTTTCATTAAAAAAAACCCTCATATAAGGCATGCATCGAGTAACCAACTTCTAAAAACAGGAAAGGTTCATGCCACATCAAATAAAATATTAAACTCTTCCCTTCCTTAATCTTTTTCCTCACTCCCCTCTCTTGCCTGCTGGAACCCCTCCTTGCTACCTTCTTGGAGTCTGTCAGATCCCCACAAATGGAGGGGACAGAGGGGCTTTCTCAGCGGGCTATGGCACTGACTCGCTTGGCATCTTTCCATTTTCTCTTCATCCTAAATACACTTGCCTCTGTGCCCAAGAAAGAATGGGTGGTATAAGGGCAAGAGCCAGTGCAAAGGCCATGGGGCAGCATCAACTTTAGGGAAGACTAGAGCTTCCTTAACACCCTGAGCAGCTGTTGCGTCCGCCACCCTAAAACTTTCCCCTGCAGTTTGCCATTTTGCTGTTGTTGTTCCAATCACCATTTCCAGTGCTGCTGACAAGCCACACAGAGGCTCTGGCCCAAAGCAGCCGCAGCAACCGCTGCTTGCTGAGCCTTGGCCTGGTGCATAGACGCCTGGGAGTGGTCCAGGGCCTAGGGAGTAGTTCACATGCCGGGCTCCTTCCTCCTCACAGCGGCGAGGCGCTGCAGGGCTCAGCAGTGTGGAAAGGGACATTCTTTTCATTTGTGGTCCCTGTCTTTGTCAGCACGCTCTTCTCTTCCTGGCCATCACCTTTTTTTTTTTCCTAGGGAAGTGCTGCCAAGTTTTCCTCTTACTTTGCAAGGGGGAGTCCTCCCCCTCCCCAGCCGCACAGGGCCCCACTGTCAACAGTCCTTGACACACTCGAGGGGTCCGTTCTGCAGCTGCTTCCAGATGGCTGCACCCCAGGCTCTTCTAATTCAGAAATGAGCCCATCTGTAGGCCTGGTGCAGAAGGATCTCAAACTGCAAGGGAGAGGCTGGGAGGGGACAGCAGAGACGGCTCGAGCCTGGGGTGGAGGCCTTCCCCAGGAGATGACCTGTGAGTTGCATCTTAAAAACCAGGAAGGAGCCAGGGAAGAGGAGAAGCGCGTGTAACCCCAGTTACTCCAGAGGCACTGTAAGAGGAGGGTGGCCCAAGGCCATAGTGAGCAGCACAAGACTTACCTGAAAAACAACTAAAAAGCAAAAGTGCTGGGGCCTAGTGGCTCAAAGGGTAGAGCCTTGGGGGGGAGGGGTAGGTGGGGAGGGGGAGATGGGAAGGGGAAACAAAGGAGGAGGCAACAATGCTTGATAAGAAATGTCCTCATTACCTTGCCCATGTAATTTGTACCTACCAGGTACAAAGCTCTGGGTTCAATTCCCAGTACCGCCAGGGAAAAGGGGAGGACAGCATTTTCAAAAAGCCAAGAGGAAGAAACGGACTCTATGGGCTTTTCTGACTGTGAAAGCAGGAAGTGATTGGATCCAGAGAAAAGAAGCCAAAGAAGAATTGGCCTCATTGACCACACTAGGCCAACAAATGCTTTTCAAGTGCCTGCAGGGGTGTGGGGAGGGGGGTAGAGGATGGGGTAGCAGAGGGCGAGCTCTGAGCTGTAATGTCGGTGTCAATTTCTGTGTAAACTCTTCTTACCATTTAAGGCTTCAGTCTATCAGTGGTTTAATATCCAACTCATACCAAACATGTAACCATTAGCTTGTGTGCTGGTAAGAGCCAGCTCCAGAACGCCACTGCATGAGACACCGTCACTTCCCCTTTCCCTGTCACAGAATTCATTCCTGTGCAGTCCTAAGGGGGAGAAGACCATGTTAATTGAGTGACTTCAGCCTCCTTCACCTTGACCTCACAATGGTTGTTGTGTCTCTACTCCTGCACACAGGTACAAATGTTTTTCCTAGAGTTTCATAAAAACCATTCGTATGGCTGGGAAGGTGGCTCAGCGGTAGAGTGCTCACCTGGCATGCATGAAGCCCTGGGTTTGATTCCTCAGTACCACATACACCGGTGGGGGGGGCGGGGGGGCCGGAGTGGTGCTATGGCTCAAGTGGTAGAGTGCTAGCCTTGAGCAAAAGAGGCTCAGGGACAGCCTAAGTCCTGAGTTCAAGCCCCACAAGTGACCAAAAATGAAAAACAAACATTCTTACAAGGCATGCATAGGGTAACTAACTTCTCAACATGGAGAAGGTTCATGTCACATCAAGCAAAACATTATACCCTTCCCATCTTTAATTTTTTCCTCAGCCATTTCTACCATCCTGGGTTTGGTCTGCCATAGTATTTTGTTCTCTCTCAAACTTCATTGAGTTCTCCTCTGTCAATAGCTACCTCCAGCAGAGAACACCTTCAGCCACTGTACTGTTGGTGTATATTCAAGGACACTACTGGTTATCTGATGTCTGAAGGGTTCTAATTTAGCTATTAACATAGATGATAAATTTAAAAACAAAATTTAAAACCACCAGCTATCACAACATACTTAGAATAGCCAAAAATCCCAAACACCAAATGTTGGCAACAATGGGAAACAATGGGAATCTCATTGCTGTGGGACTGAAAAATGATACAACCACATGAGGAAACACTTTAGTGGCTTCTTACAAAACTAAACAGAGTCTTACTAGAAAATTCAGTAATCAGGATCCTTGCTATTACACAAATGAACTGAAAAATCCCCACAAAAACCTCTACATAGATGTTGACAGCAGCTTTATTCATAATTGCCAAGACTAACAAGTAACCAAGATGCCCTTCCAGTAAGCTAATAAACACCCAAAAAACACAATATTATTCAGTGCTAAAAATAAATGAACTATCAGCCAGGCACCAGTGGCTCATACCTGTAATCCTAGCTACTCAGGAGGCTGAGATGTAGAAAAAATCTTGGTTCAAAGCCAGTCCAGACAGAAAAGTTGCAAGACTCAATCTCTAATCAACTAGCAAAATACAGGGCTGGAGGCATGTTTCAAGTGGTAATGTACCAGCTGTGAGCAGGAAAGCTGAGCAAGTTCAAGAGGTCCTGAATTTAATCACACACACACACACACACACACACACACACACACACACACACACTATCAAGTATTGAAAAGACTTGGAAGAAACTAAAATGGTATATTCATTCTTAGATGAAAGCAGCCAATCAGAGAAGGTTCTTTCTATAGGTTTCCAACTATATGATATTCTGGAAAAGAAAACTACAGACACAGTAAAAAGATGGGGAGTTGGCAGAGGCTAGTGTGGAGGGGTAGGTGAAGCATTGGTGCCCAGACAATTTGGGGCAGGGAAGCTATCAAGGTGGATATGGTCTTTATTTGTGCAAACCCACAGATCGCATGACACCAAGCATAAAGCCCAGTGCAAACTCTGGGTTCTGGTGATCAGGATGTTTTTGTCTAGGCACCCTGTCATCATGGAAGTTGTGAGCAGGAGAGATTGAGGGGAGGAGAACAGGGTCATATAGGAACTCTTTATACTTTCTTCTTAATGTTGCTGGAAGCTGAAAACTGCTCTAAAAATGCAGTCTTAAAAATGTCACTGATTCAGCAAATGGGATTTTTCACAAACATTTAGCATTGATTGCAAACTTAAACCAACACCTCCAAATATTTAATTAAATTTATAAACAGCAGTTTGTCTTAAATACTCCACATGCATTAAATACACAAACCAAAAAAAAATTATGATTCCAAAGCTGTTTAAAACCTTCATGCTAAAACCTGTTATAAAAGCACTAAGACCAAAGAGTTCACCTTTTTTCTTATTCTAAATTCCACACCTTCCCAGGGCGCCAATTTTCACACCTTCCTAGGATTTCAGTGACTTATTACCAAATACTATTTTTACTCTTCGGTCTTTAAAAAAAAAATCTTCCCCAACCTCAAAAAAAAAGAATAAAGAGGCATCTCCAGCTGCTTGGGCTGCAAAGTTGGGGTGGTTGTGTAGGGGTTGATTCTAAGTCAGAATGTGAGGCCAGGCTGCAGAGATAAATGGGAGAGCTTTCAGTGTGTAATTAAACTCCGTTACTTCAGTAAGACTATAAATCCTCACCGTCAGGAATGGGGTTTGGCATTGGCAACATTAGACTTCTCGCTGAAATGAGATGAGCTCGCAGTAGGCCTGTGTGACTTAACCCATTGCCCGGCATGACCAGGTACTGCCCCGTTGTCAGCACCATTAAACCGGCTGTGTCCTCCAGCCCTGACCTTTAACTTGTAGGCCTACTGGGAAGTTCTGTTGTCTAGGAGAGGAGGCTTCACATCTGTGTAGTTAGGGTTCCTCCCTAGACCACTGGGGGACACGGGGGAGCCGCCTCCTTTCAGTCCATGCTCTGTCCTGGGACGATGCCTACTTTTCCCCCAAGTTGGGTGACTCAGGGTCCCTGAAATACACAGATAAAAGTGAGCACATGCATGATGAAAATGCTTATCCTTTGTAAACAAAATATATAATAGAAGAACAATGTTGTGTACAGGAAACCCCTACCTACTAAAGTCAGTACATGGGAACATATTCCATTCTATTCACACCGCCTTTCATCCCTAACCATTTCGCTGGATATGTCAAGCTTTTTAAAAAAATATTTTTTTCGATTTTTAATAGATATTTTTATTGTAAAAGTACTGTACAGAGGGGTTGCGGTTGTATGAGTAATGAATACATTTTCTATCGAGAATTGTTACCCCCTCCTTTGTTTTTCCCCTACCATCCCTTTCCTCCCCACATCCCCAACTTCTCTCCCTCATTTCCCCCCCCCACGCCTGAATAAAAAAAAATATATTTTTAATAAGCCTATAGTCTTTCTGTGGCTCCGCCGGTTCTAATGAATGGCCCAAGCATCCGGGTTCTGCCCAGGAGTCTCTGTGGCTGGCTCTGTGACCCTGACACTCCTGAGAGATCATTCTTATTCTCTGGCAACAACAAGACATTCCAGGCCCATCCTGAGTTTTCCCTACACAGCACCAGCTGTCCTCCAAGAAATCCTCACCCCTTTGGTGGAAAGAGATATTAAGGACCTTGTCTGGGGCTGGGGGTGGGCGGCTGGGACTGGGAGGGGATGGGTGAGGGCCAGGTGCTGTGGGGCTGGTGAAACAGACAGAAAGGTATTTGTCTTACCATGTGGCTCATAGTACTCTTTCCTATTTAACACAACACCATGCTTCTACTTTGTCTGCACAATGATTTCTAAGACTTTCTCTACCCTGACCTAAACAGTAAGCCATAGATTCAGCTTCCTGCCGATTCTCCCCACCCATGCCTGCAAGCGAGCTGAAAAGAGATTTATTTCCCGACTAACAGAAACTCCATCACCACCTCTCTCGCTGAATGCTTTGGTTCTCAACGGTTCCTTCCAGCATGCTGGATGGATTCCTGGCGGAGAGGTAAGGCTGGTTTTGAGAGTGGGTGAGATAAGGGTCAAAAAGTGTTTGGGGGGGGCTGATTGCAACTCTGATTTTGAACAAGAGCCTTGAACTCAGGGGAGAGGACTCAGAGCTGGGGATCATTTGCTGAGAGCCAAGAGCTTGGAGGTGCTGTCCCCACCCCCCATCTGGTTCTGTTCTCCGGGACCTGGTAGTACTGGAGACTCACCCATGTGAGGGGACAGGGGGAACTGGGCCTTGATCTGTTGAGTGTGAGGTGTTTCCTTGTTGATGGAAACATCTACAGGTCTGCGTTTCTAACATGAACCACAGGCACAGGAAGCTTCCCAGGCTCGGGGCAGGTGGCTCGGGGCTGGGCACGTGCCAGGGGCTGCTCTCCCGAGGTGAGCCACAGCGTGGGCTGTTTGCTTCCACTGCCTGGGAAGACTTGGAGCCTCTTCTGTTTTCCTAATTCTCGTTCTGTCTGAGTTCTTGCCAGGAATCCCTGATGTTTTTACTTCACACCAGACTTCCAACCCAAATTAGCAAACAGCCCAGGAGGCTGGGCCCTGGAGCGCCCCTGACCACTCTTTTCTCTTGCCAACCCTAGAGATCAGGGAAGGGCGCTGGAGACACAGATCCCAGGCCGCAGAGGTTGTCGGAGCAAGTCCTGGCCGTTCCAAAAAAGGCTCTCAGCATCCCAGTTTTGTCTGGTAGGTTCCAGGACTACTGGGAAGACAGCAGAACCCAAGAAAAGAGGGGAAGGGGACTGTGGACAAGACCCTGCGCTTCCTTCACAGCTACCATGGGGCTGTGGGGAGAGTCTAGCCTGAGTACCACCTGCCCCCCAGGACTCAGCCAAGGGAGACCGAGCCCCAGGCTCAGAGAAGACAGGGCTGCCCTTCTCCATGCAGCAGCCGCAGGCTTTGTGCTCAGCTGGGAGGCAGTGCTGCTTGAGTTGAACCAGGCCCGAACAGCCTGCTTTCACTCAGCGCCTGGACTCAGCTTCTTGGGTCATAGTTGTTTACCTAATCTAGTATTAGGTTATTTTTCTTCCTCCTCTTCTGATGACTAGAAAAGTGCCAAATGCAATCAGCCCCCGTGGTGCAACCACTGTTCTCTGCACTGGGCCAGAGAAACTCTGCCTGGAAAAAAGGTTCACTGCCCAGGACAGAGCTGGTCCAGGAGCCTTGTCTCCAGCCTTTCTCCTTGCTTTCCGCTAACCTAGACCCAGCCTACTGGTCTCCTCATTTATCCCTCACCCATCGGACACACTCTGCTCATTCCTAACTCCCATCCCCTCCTCAACTACCCTTCCCAGTTATACCGTAGGGGACCCCAACTCTGTCTCGAAGCTGAGCTCAGCTGCCATTGCTTCCAGCCACATGATCCTCATGAATTCTGAAGAAAAAAAGACAATGTGTCATAGACCCTGCCTTCCAACAGCTTCTGGCACAACAGCCAATAATATATATGTGCTTTAAAAAAAAGACAACTAAGCTAGGCACTGATGGCTCATGCCTGTAATTCTATCAGGAGGTCCAAGACTCAGGTTTGAAGCTAGCCTAGTCAGACAAATCTGAGCAATTCTTTTTTTTTTGGGGGGGGGGGGTCCAGTCGTGGGGCCTGAACTCTGGGTCTGGGCGCTGTCCCTCAGCTCTTCAGCTCAAGGCTAGCACTCTACCACTTGAGCCACAGCGCCACTTCCGGCTTTTTTCTTTTTGCTTATGTGGTGCTAAGGAATTGAACCCAGGGCCTCATGTATGCAAGGCAAGCACTCTACCACTAAGCCACCTTCCCAGCCCCGAAATCTGAGCAATTCTTATCTCCAAATAACCAGCAAAAATCTAGAAGTAGAGGTATAGCTCAAATGGTAGAGCACCAGCCTTGAAAGAAAAAGCTAAGTAAGGATATGAAGCCCTGAGTTCAAGCCCCAGTGGCAACACAATAAACATATAGGCAAAATAGACTATGAGAAAGCAATGTCTAATCCCCCTGACTAGAACATTCTATGGTATATTCATGCAGGCAAGCAGCAGATGATTGCATCTGTATGTACATATTTTTGTGGCAGTCCTGAGGCCTAAACTCAGGGCCTAGGTTTTTATGCTTTTTATATTTCTCAAGGCTAGTCCTCTACTACCTGAGCCACAGTTCTGATTCCAGTTTTCTGGTGGTGAATTGGACGTAAGAGTCTCAAGGACTTTCCTGCCCAGATTGGCTTCCAACTATGAGCCTCAGAGCTCAGCCTCCTGGGTAGCTAGGATTATAGGCGTGAGCCATTGGCGCCTGGCAAGTATATACAATTCCATGTATCATTAAAAATAAAAAGAGAAAAGATGTTGCCCTTGAGCAAAAATCTTCAAGTACACCTGGCCCTCTGCCCCCCTGGTTCTTTCGGGAGCTCTGGCTGTCACCCTACGATGGCCTCCTCCCTGCCCTACCACCCCCAAATCTCTCTTCCAGTGTGGCTGGGCTATGCGCTAGCGTGTGACCAGGCTATTGGGAAACGACAGCTTTTGCTGAGTTTGGTCTCCATCACTCACTAGGGTGTGGATTCCCCACCTGCTAACACCTCAAAAGTGTGTGCAACCTTCCTGAACCTCAGTCCTTTATCTGCAAAATATCAACCTCGTTGCACGCGTGCATGGGGAGGGAGGGGAGTCCACAATCATTTCTATTTAGTATCTAGTAATATCTGGCATGCAGTTCGTATTCAATAAATGAAAGCTACCATCATTCTATTTATTACATCCCATCCCCACCACTACCTAAAAGAATGCTTTATGACCCTCTTCCTTTTTTAAAGTGCATGTGTGTGCGCGTGCACACGCACACAGTTTCCTACTCATGGCACTACATAAATATCTTCCTCATAATCAAGGTTTACCAATTCAGGCAGGAAAGAAAGTAAGGGTTTTCAAAGCCAGAGCTAGCAGGGAAGTTCCTCCTGACGCCTGCAGCGCAACTGCCTATTGGATATGGCTGGGAAGCAAAAGTTGTTGTGTGTTTTTCCTGCCCTCTCCCATCCCTCTCTCACCCAACCCGCTCCTTCCAATTGCCCTGCCTCTCACCCCCTCCCCAGTTCTGGCTCCTCTGCCCCTTCAATGGAGAAATAGTTCCATAAGGAAGAGGAGGCAAAGAAGGAGGAGGAAGATCTATATAAAGATGTTCATCACATATTATAAGATGAGGCTGGGCTGGGAATGTGGCTTAGTGGTAGAGTGCTTGCCTCCATGCATCAGGCTCTGGGTTCAATTCCTAAACAACTTTTTAAAAGATGAGCCTCAATCTTCCACTATTGTGGAACAATTTAACTGATGCACAAAAATCTGAAAAAGAAAACATTACAGATGTTAGAATAGATCAGCAGGAAGACAAGAGATCAACAGAAAAGAATTGTGTTTATAAGCCGCTGCTAAGTAAAATAAGCAAACACAAAATAGCTTGCAAACCCCGTGATAAAACTAAATTTAAAAAATGTGCACTTCTCTGGTTAATTATTAGAAAAGGCACAAATAAGTGAAAATGATGTGAGAAGAGTAGATGGGATTATGCATTGGCTTTTTCCCCTTCCAATTTTTTTAATGTTATTGTAAGGTCATGTTAATAATAAAAATGTCATATAAAATTAAGAGTGCCAATACACTGTTTTATTCCAAATAAATTCATGTCAAGAGGATCATGGCTTGCAGTTACTTTCCCCTGGTTATATACTTGGATCTGAAGGAAGGATCCTGGGAAGCAGACCTCTTAAATGGAAGAGGAATCCAGGAAATGAGGTCTTGGGCAGGCAGAGTGGAGCAAGGTCTCTGCTGCATCTACCTTCCCTGTTACAGGGTCCTAGGTGGCCCTAGAACTCTTTCTGAAAGCCCGGACCTCAAGGGTCAAATGGTTAGTGACAAATGATACCCACCCCCTGGGAGTCCTATGCCATCAAGTAGACAGACTAGCATTAAGCTAGGCTATGGTATGGGTTTCAAAGGCAGAAAAGAGGTGCAGAGGTATGAGAAGAGCAGAATGTGTGTGGTGGTGGGAGGTGGGGTAGAAGGGTATGTGGATAGATAGGTAGATGGTAGGTAGGTAGTGGGACTTAAACTCGGGAACTGGGTGCTGTTCGTTACATTTTTTCACTCAAGGCTAGCACCCTACCATTTTAATCAGAGTTCCACTTCTGGCTTTTGGATGGTTAATTGGAAATAAGAAACTCATGGATTTACTGCCTGTTGCTGGTTTTGAACTGGAATCCCTGTATCTCAGCCTCCTGAGTAGCTAAGATTATAGGTATGAGCCACCAACACCTGACCAAGCAAGGTGATTTTTAACAGATGAAGACGAAGAGTTTGGAGTTGAAAAACTGACTTGAGTGAGGCCTATGCGGAGAATCAGAGTGCTCCAAGAAAGTGTCAACTTTGCAGACACAATTTTATATTGTTTTTTTTTTGGGGGGGGTCCAGTCGTGGGGCCTGAACTGTGGTCCTGAGCTCTTCAGCTCAAGGCTAGCGCTCTACCACTTGAGCCACAGCACCACTTCCTGCTTTTTTCTTTTTGCTTATGTGGTTCTGAGGAATCGAACCCAGGGCCTTAGGCATGAAAGGCAAGCGCTCTACCACTGAGCCACCTTCCCTGCCCCACAATTTTATATTCTTATCCATTACAAATTCATTATGCATTAGGAAGCTAAACCTAACAGCATTATTTTTTTAAAGATAGGTTATCTGTTCATAGCAGAACAAGTTTCAAAGTAGGTTTCCTTTCAAATGTATTCAGTCCAGACTCAGTTCAGATCCTGGTTCCAGCACTTGCTGCCCAAGTGTTCTGGAGAAATCTGTTCATCTCTCCAGCCTTACTTTTCTCTCCTGTGAAATGGGTATTTAACGATGCCCCACCTGAGCATGAAGAAGATAAGGACTTGAAAATATAGCTGCCCACACATGGCAAGGAGAGAAAACGACAGGTGTTAGGTGGTCTGCCCAATACTTATTTTTGGTGCAGCAGAAGAGAACCCAGACAATTTATACCCAAGTCCATAATGTTCCCAGTGAGCCGCATGGTGGATGGGGGAGAAAGACAGAGGCACAGAGGAGTTGGAGTGCAGTTCAATGGTAGAGCACTTGTTTTGCATGCGCAAGGCTCTGGGTTTGATCCTCAGACACAGATGCACACACGTACGTGTGCATGCACACACACGTGCACACACATACACAGAGGGGTAGGAACCCCAGGCAGATTCCAGGAGGCATTGAGATAACTCCTTTGTATGATTCCTTCTTCCAGATACTTTGTATTCACCAAGTGTAAGTTCCAGTGGATTATTCCTCTCCATCAGTATCTATGTCATGAGAACTCTAAGTCTGTCCCCAAAGTTAGGTACCATGGCTCTGGAGGACTTAGCCTCTTGGGTTTGACAGAGATGGGGAGGGGTTACTCTATACAAGCTCTCTGATCAAAGTCAAGGGAAAATTTTGCAAACTTTCTTGACTAAGTGTGCCAACCCAACACTAAATCCTGAAATGAATAACTAGGAGTCCCTGTGGCTGTCATCCATGTGAAAGAAAATGGTCTCCGACCATTGGAGTGAGTCAGCCACCTGCTCTGCTCTGGTCTCCTCTGGTCTGCTCAACAGACCAAACCAAAGTGGAGTTCCATCACAGAAACTAAGGTCTTGATCAATAACTAACTTGTAACTAGTGACTGACTAAACTGTAACAAAGTAAGTTGTCCTCTGCGACCCACTCTCTCATCTTTGTAAATGCTGTCTGATGATGTTGATGACCTGAGTTCTCACTAGCTGCCTTGGTACTAGGAGTATCCTTGTTCACAAATCATTTTTCTTTGGCTAAAGTCTATCGAATTCAGTTAGCGTAAAACAAGTTTTCCTTTAACTTCTTCCCTGTGTGATAGGAAGAGCACTGGATTAAGATTCAGGACCTCAGAGCTGAGTTTGTACCCTGGTTTTGCTGTGCATTACATGTTGTTGGGGTAAATACTTTGGCCACTCTGGGCCCTACACCCCTCAATCAGCTAGGTGAGGGCTTCGGGCTTGACTTGCTGCATCCGCACACACCAGGATCACCTGGAACACGATCGAAACTAAGCAAAATGATGTTCAGGCATCAGAGCTTAATCAACTCATTTGGGGAAGGGGAGGGGTGTTCTTTTATGGTTTTTAGGTCCAAGACCAGGACTCAAACTCAGTACCTCATATTTTCAATCATGGGCACTCTACCAACCAAACCATGCCTCCAACCCTTAAAATTTCCTAGAACGCTAGTTTTCAACTTTGGCTACATATTCGAATCACCTGATATGTCAGTCAGCTCTGCCTCATTGTAATAAATACTTGAGACAATAAACCTTAAGAGAAGAAGTGTTTAGCTGAGTATGGGGGCTGAAGCTACTTTGAAAGACTGTAGTTCAAGGCCAGACTAGGCCACAGTTCTGTCTATAGGACCCACATTAGGCACCTTCTGCCCTGCACAGCTGAGGTTGGATGTGTGTCCAGGTGGAAACAGGCTTTGTAAGACTTTGTGTCTGGGGCCCTTCTCCCCCTGGAAGCAGCTGCAGAAGCCACGAGACAGAGTAGGCAGGCAGAGAACCGGCTGTTGCTGATTCCAGACTTGGGTTTGGGACTTGCATACTGGATGAACCAGCATAAGGCATGTTTCCTATCACTTATTCACTTCTTACACAAGCTTTCCGCCAACACTCATCAAGAGTGTCTGACCCGAGGGGCAGGATGATGCTGAGTGTGCATGCGTGTACGTGCGTGTGTGCACACGCACACATGTGCACATGTGCCTGCCAGCACTGGGGCTTGAACTCAGGGCCCATGCTCCTACCTGGCTTTTTTGCTCAAGGCTGAGCTCTGCCACTTGCGCTATCCCTCCACTTTGGGCTTTTTGGTGGTTAATTGGAGATAAGAGTCTTATGGACTTTCCTGCCCTGGCTGGCTTTGAACTATGATCCTTAGGTTTCAGCCCTTTCGAGTAGCTAGGATTACAGCTGTGAGCCACTTGCATCAGGCTTAGGGTATGCTTTTAAGCCATCTATTGTAGATGCAGAGCCAGGTTACAAGTTGGCTCGCCAGGAGGGAGGGTCCTATTGCATCAAAATACATCAAAAAGGCCACCAGTGGAGGTCGAAGCTGAGGTTTGAAGGTTAAGGCATCGCACGTGTATCAGGTGCCTGTGGAAGTGGTGGCCGATGGGACAGGAAGGGGGTCACACGGGCTGGGGAACAGTGGGGGTCAAAGCACAGAGCTGTAGATGGTAGCATGGGATGGTGCAGGAGATTGAGAGAAACCAACAGGCAGGGCCCAGCCCAGCCTCTGTGCCACGCTCAAGACTCTACCCTGGTGATCCGGCTACCCATGCCCATGAATTTAAGGTAAACCAGGCATGTCACTATGGGACCCCCCACTTCAATGCAGAACTCTCAGAAGGTACAGGAGTATATACCAAGTTCTGAGGCAGAACTTGGTCCCATCCCCCCAAGGTGTCTACTGATAAATGTTCCCTACAACCTAAGAAGGGACCCAGGACACTGAGGTACTGAGGTGTCTCCATGCTGTACCTCATTATGTGGCCTCAGTGCTGAGTGCCTAATGAGCTTGTAGAGAATTCACTCCGTCCTTTTTGTGTCCAGGCCTTCCTATCAGAATTCTCCAGAAGTATTCACAGCCATCCCTGTCTTTGGGAGAATCTGCCCAAGCTCTGCCTGCCCTTTCTTCCTCTGGAAGGCCCCATGACCCCTCCTAGAAATGACCCCACAAACCCCGGCATCCAGGATTCAGAGATCCACATGTCCTCATGTACTATTGGAAAGGGCAAACACCCAAGACAGAAAGTTCAGCTAGACAGTTACACCATCTGTGTTCCTTGTCAGAGAATGTATGGGAAGCTGGGAATTCATTGGTCACCCTTAAGGGATGAGCAGCTCAGCCTCTTGGACATCAGGACCTCAGGAGACTTGCAGCTTGTCTGGAAGCCCGGGATCGCTGGAGTGCCCATTCCACAGATGAATGGAATTGAGGCTCAGAGAGATGAGACAATTTACCCGAGGTGCAGACCTGGGACAGGGAATCCGAATCCATGTTTTCTGGCTGCAGAAGATTGCTGGCTCTATCCAGCTGCTGACAGCATTTCTAAACCAATGAAGTGTTACGCAAATGTTGAGCATTAGTAATTATTATTGCTTCCACCTCCTGGAGCTTGGCTTGAACCTCTGCGCAGGCATTGCATGTTCCCCCTTCCCTGACTACCCCTGTGTGAAGGGCCACCATGGGGAGGAGAGGAGAGAGCTATGGTGAGACTCTCGGGGGCCCAGTAAAATGTGAGTCCCTGCCCCAGTTCCACTGTCTGGCCGTCCTGACCACAGTGAACATGGGGGCTGAAGGCGATACTGAGACGGGGAATCACTTGGGCTGCTGGGGGCTTGCAGCCTGTGTTTGAGGCTGGGAGGGGGTGACAGGCCTGGGGCCCAGTGCCACTCATGTTCCCCAGGGCTCAGCCTTAACAGTCCCTCAAGGTTTGCTTTTGCCAACGTCAACTCCTGTGTGGTTTTGAGTGTGAGGAGAGAAGGGATAATGCAAAAGACAGGAAAGGAGGAAAAGAGAGAAGGGCTCTGAAAATTCTGGAAGTCATATACTCTGTAGAAACTCTTCAACGTATGAAAGACTGAGAAACACATGGATTGAATTTTCCCAAAGAATACACATGGATTCAAACATGTAAGGGCAGGGTTTGGGTTGGGTTTTTTTTTTTTAATGATGATGATGATGATTGGCTCTTTTCCTTCCTCAAAGCACATTTTGGGGAATTTTACTGGCAGCCAAACCACTTTAAACATCCTGAGATGTTAACCAGACATGGAGTCATCCAGGTGACCCGTCAACCCAGCTTGGCGGAGCAGCGAGCTGTCTGCAGGAACACTCGTTCCTACTCCAGCTCCTCCAGAGGCTGCACGCAAAGGCGAGCAAAGGGCGAAGGTCGGTGTTCCCACCACCAGGCTGCCCACCCTCACGGTGGCCTGTGCAGCTGCAGCGTTGTTGCTTGCCTGAGCTCACTCCTGGATGTTGATTAAGGCCAAGTGGAATCCAGTGGGTCCGCTGCCAACCTCTGAACCTCTCTGGATCACAACTTCCTTACCTGAAAAAGATGGCACTCATCCCATAGGGTAACTGGGAGAAGAGACCTGGGCATGCAAAATGCTTCATCCATGCTTTGCAAACTTCAGAAAATAGTACGCAGAGTAATTTTAGATGTTAAATGCATGCCAATATCTATGGTGGTATTCTGTAACCCAGGACTTTACACAGATGATAAAAGGAATCTGACTGTTTAGTCAGTGACTATTGGTTGGGGGGGGGGGTCACTGCTGTCTCAGTCAGGATCAGCCAAGTTTCTCTGCAGTAACAAACATCCCTAGCATCACCAAGACTCAGAACAACAAGGTCTCTTTCTTGTCACTCTCCCTGGGAATCCCAAGTGGCAAAGACTGCAATCCTGAAGCTGTCTCTAGTCCCCAGTGAGGGACAAGGTCTGGCATAGCCCCTACCTGCTGATGCTGCCGGTCACCGCGGCAGATTCAAGGGTAATTCTGACAAGTCATGCACCAGCACTTCAGTGTTCTTTTAGGAAGTCACCTTTTATTCATTGTACCAGACAGAGGAAATAGTTTAGTGACATAAAGACTTACACAAGTATGTGATACAACAGCTAGATCAGGGGTCCATCCATTGAGTTTCTCCTACAAAGCCCTGAGCTCTCCTGCAAACCACACCAACCGCGGCAGTTCAAGTAACTCTTCCAAAAACACATCTGTGTCCATGCTGCAAGATATTAATTGAAATGTTGACTGTGATAGGCCAGACTTATCACATTATCATATTAGGTATCCCCAATCTCAGCCCACTCCTATGACAGAATTCCCTTAGCAAATACTCTAAAACCTTTACTTGCTTGGTGCTGGTGGCTCATGCCTGTCATTCTATCTAGTCAGAAGGCTGAGATCTGAGCATCATGGTTCAAAGCCGGCCTGGCCTGGAAAGTTCATGAGACTCTTATCTCCAATGAACCACCAGAAAACTGGAAGTGGCACTGTGGCTCAAAGTGGTAGAGCGCTCGCCTTGAGCAAAACAGCTCAGGGTGGCGCCTAGGCCCTGAGTTCAAGCCTTATGATCACCACCAACAAAACTACTTACAAACTCATCTAAGTAGTTCTCATCTATGCTTTTCTCCACCTCAACCTTCAGGATGTATCAAGAATCTTATGAAGGTCATGTTACAATCCAGAATCTCCCAGATCCTCCAGTCTGGTGGCCCCATTATTAAAGGAAGTGAGGCCATTTCCTGTGGTCAGAGCTCACAAATGGCTTGTTTTATAATCTCTAGGAAAGGTGTGGCCAAGGTTCCAGTCTGTCTTTGGAATCTCCCACTTTTTCCATTAAAAAAAAAAAAACCCAACAGTCCAACATTTGCTAGGCTCTTGGTAGCTCCTGCCTTCTCCAAGATGCCTCATGGAGTTTGGAAACGTCCTTTCCAGGTGCTCCTCAAGTTGTAAGACGTGTGTGAACTGGTTTAAGGGTAGGCACTCTCATCCATGTGGGCAGGATAATTTCTTCAATGAATGTGAGTTCTCTTTCCACCTCCCGTCTCTCCCTCTCCTCTCCCTCTGTCTCTCTGCTCTCTCTGTCTCTCTGTCCATCTGTCTCTCTCTTCTTCCTCCCTACCCCCACCTCTCTCTCATGCCTTGTCCTCAAGACAAGCAAAATCACCTAAGTCTTTATGTATTTGTTCCCTCCCATGAGTCATTTTTGTACAATGAGGCCGCCTTGGCAGTCTGTTCCAGCATTCACTAAAGAGATGGTAAGTATTTTTTTAGCAGCAACTGGAAGAGTACGAGACAAAATTCCAGTGAGGTAGTGTGGGGCATGTCTGTGATCTCAGCTACTCAGGAGGCTGAGATCTGAGGATCTTAGTTTGGAGCCGACTTGGGCAGAAAAGTCCATAAGACTCTTATTTCCAATTAAACAGTGAAGCTGTGGCTCAAGTGGTAGTATGCCAGCCTTGAGCAAAAAAGCTAAGGGACCGTGCAGTGTCTAGATCCTGAATTCAAGCCCTAGCACCAGCACGATTCCAGTAGCTCAAACCTGTAATCCTTGGAGTTTGAGATCTGGAGTATTTCAGTTCAAAGCCAGCCCAAGTTTAAAAAAAAAAGTCTTTGAGACCCCATCTCCAAAATAACCAGCAAAAAGCCAGACTAGAGACACAGCACAAGTGGCAGAGCACCAGCCAAGCAAGTAAGCCAAAGAAAGTACAATGTACTGAGTTTAAACCTCACCACTGCCCAAAAAGAAACAAAAAGTAATAACAAGAGCCAAAAAGCTGCCGGTAGAGCAGTTGACTAGGATGGGCGAGGCTTGTTATTCAATCCCAAGTGTGATGAGGGAGGAGAAGATGGCAGGGATGAGACCAAAAGAAAAGAAGAAGTCATCAGTCTATCAATCTGAATGGCAGCGTAGGACTGAGCAGACCGAGGTTGGTGGCTATATCGTACCCCTGGAGGGCCAGGGCTGAGGCACCAGGGTGCAAAAATGTTCACATCCCCATATATGGCATTGAATAGAAAACTCTCAAAGGCCCGGCCTGAGCTTCGATGAAGATGGCAGCCCCAGCGGTAATAATCTTGTGTTGTAGGCACGTTCTAAAACCATTCTGGGCTTCAGGTTCCTCATCTATAATACAAGGGTGCTGGTTTACTTGTCTCAGCACTGTTGTGAGAAAGAAACAAGTCAGTACTTCCAAATACTTAGAACAGCACCTGGCATACAGCATTGTGTTGTCCTTCATGATTGATTGTTTTATAGCCCTGAATTCTGGAGAAAGGACAGAACCTTGGTAATAATTTAAACTGAATTTCCTGCCAAGTTGGCAGGGTAGCAGCTTGGACTCAGGTTAAAGTCAACTGGAAGAAAACAGAGAAATGTGACCTTTCTTCCACACTTGGATTTATTATGAACCAATGTTCTCTTCTGCTAAGTTATCTCCTGCATCAAGTGATTTCCCCTTAAAATTGCTGGTCTTACCATCCTGCTACAGACTAACATCTCCCACTTCTCCCAGGCCTGGGTCTACCTTTGTCATCTTTCTTACTATCTTCTTCCACACAAAACGATGACCACCCAGAGATGTTCACATCCTGACCCCAGGGTCTGTGGGTGAATGTGTTACACCATGAAGAATATGGGTGAAGTTAGAGAATATAAGGTGCTAATCAGCTATCCTTAAAATAGGACTCACCTGGATAGGTGAGTCTGAAGGAAACACAAGAGGATTGAAAAGCAGAAAAAAGAGAGGAGAACCAGTAGAAAGGCAGAGTGAGAAAGACATAGCACCACGTTTTCCTGGCCCTGAAGTTGGAGAATGGGCCAAAACCTACGGAATATGGGCAGAGCAGAAGACAAGATCTTCCCTCCACTCGCCAGAAAGAACCAGCGCTGTCATATCTTGACTTTGAGCCTAGGATACATGTTGAACTTCTTTCCTTCACAACTGTCAGATTATAAATCTGTATTGTCCTCAGCCTCTGAAGTCTGTGGCAATTGGTTATAGCAGCAGTAGGAAATGAATATACAAAACAAACAACAATGTCAATACAAAAATAAAAGTCAATCATGAATCAATACAATTAAATGAAAGCATTAGTTTTTGCAAAGCTCAGCGTTATTTGCACCATCACAGAGTTGCCTCTGTGTTAGTTGCCTCTGCCCAGAAAGCATGAGTGTCCTTTCACATAAGAGACGTTAGGAACACTGTGCCCTGGTTATGCAGATGTGTGCGCCCTCTTCACTGAGGTCACCCTTGGCTAGCCTCTGGAGGATACATTTCAGAGCCGCCTGCCCTCTCTTACATCAGATTTCCATTCCATTACTGTTCCTGGGGTCACACTTGCTTTTCCCAAAATGTTTTCTAAGGTCAAGTTCATGCAGTTGACAAGTTAAGACTTAGTGTCTGGTACCAAAAACACCAAGCTGCAAGCCTGGCACTGGTGGCTCATGCCTGTAATCCTAGCTACTCAGGAGGCTGAAATCAGAGGCTTGTTATTAAAAGCCAGCCCACACAGAAAGCCAGAAGTAGCACTGTGACTTAAGTGGTAGAGCAGGACCTCAGAGACTGCACTCAGGCCCGGAATTCAAGCCCAAGAATTGACTAAAAACAAGAACACCAAGATGCAGCCACTCACAATCTATTGACTGGAACTACATGGATTTGCCTCCTGATTTTTTCTTAAAGTCAAGTATGAGTAAATCATAAACAAGAAGACATAAACAACTACAAGTCTGAGACTACAATAGAGGCAGAAGCAAATGAAAGGGGCATCAAATACCATGGCAGTGAGCAATGAGGAACTGCTCCTCAGTGGAACACAGCAGGTGCCGCTTGGGGCTGGTGCCCAGAGTAGCCTGTGACCTGGTATGCGTGCACCCTGCAGAAGGCTTGGGAAGCTCAATGGAGATGTAGGAAGAATAGAGGTTTAGCTCATTCACTATGGCGTCAGTGTGGGGCTTGTGGTGGCATCCCCATCCTGTGAAGTCTCTCCCCATTGAATCTGATCTGGGCCTATAGCTCTTCGTTGTTGTTGTGGTTGTTGTTCATGGGGCTTGAACTCTGGGCCTGGGCGCTGTCCCTCAGCTCTTCAGTTCAAGGCTAGAGCTCTACCACTTGAGCCACAGTGCCACTTCCGGTTTTCTGGTGGATTATTGGAGATAAGAGTCTCTCGGAATTTCCTGTCCGGGCTGGCTTTGAACCTTGATCCTCAGATCTCAACCTCTGAATAGCTAGGATTTCAGGTATGAGTCCTCAATGCCCGGCCTATAGCTCTTTTTGACCAATAGGCTATGGCAAAAGATACTCTGTGCAGCGATGCCCAGGCCTGAGGAGCAAGAAGGCCCAGCAGCCCCTGCTTCGCACCTTTCAGTCCTGAGCCACCTTGGAAGTCTGGTTGTCTTGCCAGTGTCAACATCTAGATCCCAAATTCTTTTCTAAAAAGGAATTCTTTCCCCCAAAAGAAACTCTGTACACATTAAGCGTCACCCCTTTCTCCATTCCCTCCTCCAGCTCCTGGCAACCACTACTTTGCTCTCTGTTTCTGTGGGTTTACGTAGCCTGAATATTTCATACGAATGGAAGCGTACCACACGTGACCTTTTGTTCTGGCTTCTTCACTTAGCCTCAGATCATTCGTGTTGCCACGTGGTTCAGTGCTTCATTCCCTCTGGTGGCTGAATAGCATTCCATTGTTTAGCTAGACCATATTTTGTTTATTCATGCATCAAACATGGGACATTCCTGGATGTCCTTCTGGCTTCTGCTTTAGACATTTGTGTGCAGTTTTTGTGTGAATAGCTGTGTCTGAATCTTTAGGGTACGCACAGAGGAGCAGAATTGCTGGGTCACATGGGTAGTCTGTGACCAGACGTTTCTCTGTAGCTGCCACAGCACTATGTACTCATCCTGGTGACATGCAAAGGCACCATGTCATCATTAACATTTGCTTCCCAGTTCTTTTCCATTATCATAACTATTCTTGTAGGTGCCAAATGTCTCCTTGTGGTTTTAGTTTTCATTTCCCTAATGGAGGATAGTGTTAAGCATCTGTCCATGTGCCTGTCTGCCATTCATGTATCTTCTGGGGAGATATGTCCATTCAGGGCCCTGGTAGAGGCATGGCTCAGTAGTAGAGCACCTGCCTAGCCAGCAGGTCAATTCCCAGTAAAGGAAGGAAGGAAGGAAGGATGGAAGGAAGGAAGGAAGGAAGGGAGGGAGGAAGGAAGGGAGGGAGGAAGGGAAGAAGGGAGGGAGGGAGGGACGGGCGGACGGAGGGAAGGGATGGAGGGAGGAGGGATGGAAGGGACGAAGGGAGGAGGGATGGAAGGGAAGGAGAGAGGAAAGGGAGGGAGGGAAAGGCTGAGGTTTCTTCTAGACAAAGAAGCCGAGGCCAGGACAGGCTGAGCTGCCCCAACTCTAACCAGTGATAGGAGTCAGAGCATGCCTAACCCTGAAGTTCATACCATGCCCCCTCCAGCTTTCAGGTGCACAGTTTCTGGGCCTACTGAGAACTGCAAAGACCTACAGGGTGTGGAGGAGGGGTGAGCACCAACAAACTGGCGTCTCCACGGAGGTGCTCAGATGGACAAGGGGACATGGCTCCATGTGGGTTTGGAGTGACAGATCAGGTCAAAGCACTAGAGACTGATGGGGGCGGGTGGCAGGGGACACTGAAGGGAACTGGTTTGTCTGCCCTAGAGGACATAGTTGCTTGGTTCCATAAGGACACCTGGTGGAGATCACCCAGTTTTCATGCTCTGAGTGCCCTGTGGCCCAGGAATTCCCCAAACATGGCCATATTTGGCTCCTTCTTCAGATCCTGAGACAGACATGGACAAACCCAGCCTCACCCAGGTTTGCACAAATAGAGGGACAAGGTCAGGCCCTGGCCAGGTAGTCCCTGTACCACAGGGACCCGGGAGGTGGGAGATGATCTTTCTGTTAGATAATCAGCCTCGTCAGAAACCAGTGCTGGAAAATGTCTTCCCAGCTGTGTGCTCTGTGTGTGTGTGTGTGTGTGTGTGTGTGTGTGTGTGTGTGTGTACCAATTAAAAGCTAGCTGATACCTTTGAGAGATATACAAAGTGAGATGGGGGGGGGAGGAAAGGGACAGAATTGTGAGAGTCTGAGGCTGGAGGAGAAATGAGGAGCAGAGCTGCCCTGGGCTTGGCAGGCAGCCTTCACCTCTGGAACTGATGCTGGAGTATTTCTGCCTCTCTCTTCTCCTGGGGCTTCCTGTTTCCTATTTGGTCTCTGGTTTCCAGGCAACACTGACTACCCCCAAACTCCTGAAATGTGCAGGTCTGCAAGAGTCCCTCTCTCTGAAGCTCACATGTGTAATGAGTTTTCCAGCTGCAGGGTCTCCCAGGGCAGTCCATCCATTCTGCTGCCTCCAGAGGACCAAAGCAATTGAAGATGTCTTGTGGTTTGAAGTGTGTGCGTGTTTCCGCCTTTGTAGGCTCCTCGGGTTTAATGAATCTGCTTGCAAAGTCACACTGGCTGGGGGGGGGGGGCAGGAGATTGAGAGTTTCTGCTTTGATTTAGTAAAGCTGGGTCTGGTAGGCGCTCAGCAGCTCAGAAGCAGGTGGGAACTTTCTGCTCCCAAGGAAGAGGTGATCGACAAGGCTGGTGAACTGATTCCTGAAGGCAGAGGTCCTGTGTGAGGACAATGCAAACTTGGAGGACACAGCGTCTTTGAATGCTTGCCGTTCATTCTTCATTAGCGTTATATTACAGCTATGCATCGTTTCCAAAGTGAAATATTACTTCAGTGCACAGCACAAATACACGAGGCCTACCTGCCCCTGATGCTGAACCCAGGGGGCCTTCCTTTATTTTCTTTGGCTCTTTAAAAAATGCTACCTTCATATTTATTTAAAAGGCTATGAATCTTGATTTAAAAATTCTTTATTGATTGCAATCAGAAAAGATAAGGTTTTAGTCTGGGAATGTGGCTTAGTGGTAGAGTGCTTGCCTAGCATGCATGAAGCCCTGGGTTCGATTCCTCAGTACCACATAAACAGAAAAAGCCGGAAGTTGCACCGTGGCTCAAGTGGTAGAGTGCCTTGAGGAAAAGAAGCTCAGGAACAGTGCCTAGGCCCTGAGTTCAAGTCCTAGGACCTCAGCTCTTCAGCTCAAGGCTAGCACTCTACCACGTGAGCCACAGTGCTACTTCTGGCTTTTTTCTTTTTGCTTATGTGGTGCTGAGGAATTGAACCCAGGGCCTCATGCATGCAAGGCAAGCATTCTACCACTGAGCCACCTTCCCAGCCCCAATATACACCTTTTTAAAAGTTACTTAAGCAATCATAAAGGAGTTGCCATTCAACAGAGCAGTTTATGAATGAAATCTTTTTAAAATTTATTGTTATGATTTCAATTCAATATATCAATTTGAGTACAGTGCATCTTTTTTTTTTTTTTTTTGTGGTCAGTCGTGGGGCTTGAACTCTGGGCCTGGGCACTGTCCCTGAGCTCTTCAGCTCAAGGCAAGTGCTCTACCAGTTGAACCACTGCACCACTTCCACTTCCCTGCCCAGGCTGGCTTTGACCCGTGATCCACAGATCTCAGCCTCCTGAGTAGCTAGAATTACAGATGTGAGCTATGGGCACTTAAACAAACCTTCCTTCTCCCAGGAACAATATGCACACACTTCTATTCTCCACATACCTACACTTCTCATAGTAAGCTGTAGGACAACAGAGAGGGTGGATAATGGATACCCAAATATAGCCAGAGAGCTAGGAAATGTAGTTCCAAGGCTCTACAGCACAATAGGGCAACCATAATCTACCACAATTACCTACATAGTTCCTAGAGAAAAGTTTGACCATCCCAAGCACACAAAAATGATATTTAAGGAGGTAGAATGCTAATGACCTTCATATGTTCATTACACATGGTATACATGTATCAAGCTATAACATGTACCCGATAAGTCAGTATAATTTTATACTTATCTTTATTTTTAATAAAAATATAAAAATAGTAACACTGTGTCAAAATATCACACTGCACCCATGAATATGTACAATTATTGCATAGTAATTTAAAAATAATGTTGGCAGTTAGATGCTGGTAGTTCACCAATAATCCTAGCTACTCAGGATGTAGAGATCAGGAGGATTATGGTTCAAGGCCAACCCAAGCAAAACAAGTTGAAAGATTCCATTTCAACAACAAAATGGGTGTGGTGGTGTGTGTCTGTCATCACAGTTACAGCAAGAAGCCTAAACGGAGATCCTGGTTCAGACTATCTGCCTACACGAGGCTCTGGTTAAAAATAATCAGAGCACAATGAATTACAGGCATGGCTTAAGTGGTGGAATGCCTGTCTACCACACATGAAGCCTTGAGTTCAAACTTCATTATTACCCAAAGATATCTAGATGGAAACAGAGAGGAGGGAAGGAGGGAGCAGAGAGGGGGGAAGAGAGAGAGAAAGAAGATAGGAGTTAAATAATACCAATGAAAGTGACTATTCAGTATTGGTTATTATTTAGTAAGAATGATCCTCTCCTCTGTTCTATCCCCACACTAAGATTGCCTTCTCTGCTTTGCTCTATTCTCTGGGTACCTCGCATGGTTGCCTCCACCCTGCCACCGCTATGACCCACACAGAATAATGGGATGGTCTCATTCTTTCTTTCTTTCTTTTTTTTCTGAGATCCCCTTCCTTCCCCGTCCCTCAGGCCCCTGCGCTGATCTCTGCATCTGCTGACTCCGCATCCAGGGCTTCCCTTCATCCTTATCCTGGAAATTTCCATCTCTCTCCTCAGAGCCTTTTCTCCCTTAACCTTTCGCTGTCTTGGTCTATTCATTTTAGGCCAACTCCTGCCCCAGCAGCTCCTGAGCAAAGCATGCGTGAGAGTGAATCATTTCCAAGTCTAACACTGTGTAAATGCCTTTAATCTGATTCTAAGCCTGTTTGGAATAGAACTCAAGACTGGAAGGCATTGCCCTGTGATTCTTTTTTTTTTTTAATTTTTTATTGTGAAAATACCGTACAGAGGGGTTACAATTACAGGGGCAAGGTAATGAGGACATTTCTTATCAAGCATTGTTGCCTCCTCCTTTGTTTCCCCTTCCCATCCCTTCCCATCTACCCCCCACCACCACCACCCTGTGATTCTGAATGCACTGTTGCCTGGTCCCCTAACTCTCAATGCACAGATGGGAAGCCCTGTCTAGCCCCGCTGCTGGTCTTCGCATGTAACTCTCCTGTTCGTTCAGCTAGCTGTGGGGTCGTCCCTGTGAGCTTGATGTTCAGACAACCCAAGATTAAACACCTTGGGGTGGGTCTTTTTTCAGCCTTCCTGCTGTGCATTCCACACGCGCCTTCATACTGATGATTTATGTCCTCACTGCTGAAAATCTTCCTCGTCTTAGCTTGCTGCTACTGTCCTCTCCTTCTCTGCTCTCTCCCACTGGAATCACTTCTGTATGATATTTGACCTTAATTATTTTCTATCAATTGGATTTTTTCTCTACTTCCTGGGAGATTTCCTTTTTTTGACTATTAGATTCTAAATTTCCAAGAGCTGTTTCTTGTTCACTGGGCATTTTTAAAAAAAATCATTATCCTATTTTTAAAAATAGAAGCATCCTATTTTAAAAAATAGAACTTGATCTTTCTGAAGATCATTATGATTAAAGATTTTACTGCATGCTACTTTGGGGTGTTTTTGGTTTTTTTTGTCTTTAATGTTGAGGATTGTATGGTATGGATAAAAATGCATAAGCCAAAGAAAAGCAAAACAATTTTTTTAAATACATAAACTTCCCCTTGGGAAAAGCAGCAGTTATTTTTTAAGTAAAATGCTTTGCTAGGAACCTCATTTTCATAAAACAAAAAAATATCAGATTGCATTTTTCTTTATACCATATTTTCCAAACTGTATTTTAGAAACTCCTGACACCCAAAAAGTAATAAGGAAAGAACATTTGCATTAAAACTTGTTTTTAATGTAAGAAACACATGGTACACAGCCCCATTGTTGAATTAGTTACCAGATTTGAGGAATTTTATTTAGATAATTAACATTTCTCAAAAACCCACAGCTATGCAACTAACATGAATGAGTCAAAGCTGGCTGTTTACTTATTTGTTTACTAATTTTCTCCCAATCTGGTGTCCCTAAGGCTGGTGGGATTGCGTGGAGCGCATGGGGACAGGACAGGAATCCTGCTGGATTTCTCCACAGTATGACAAGGCTCAAGACTTATTCTACTGAGGAAATCCAAACTGCACTCACTTATGTCTTTTCCCTTGAGCTGATCAGGTTTTTTATTTGTTTGGTTTTTGGTTTTTTTTTTTTGGTGGTGGTGGTGGTGGTTGTGGGGCTTGAACTCTGGGCCTAGGAATTATCTCTCACCTCTTCAGCTTAAGGCTAATACTCTACCACTTGAGCCACAGCAACACTTCCAGTCTTCTGAGTAGTTTATTGGAGATTAGAGTCTCATGGACTTTGCTGCCTGGGCTGGCTTTGAACCGCAATCCTCAGATCTCACCTCCTGAGAGGCTAAGATTACAGGTGTGATCCACCGACGCCCAGCAGAGCTGATCAGTTTTTACAGAGACACTCCTCCAATCTCCCCCCTGGAAGGTGGCAGGTGCGCCTCAGAACCAAATGGAGGAGGGCTACTGGGGCCGTGGGTCTCAGGATGACCCTACATAAGTTGGCTTGACTTCAGGGCACGGCTTTCTCCACCTTCCCCTGTACCCTGTGCCTTGGAAAGTCTGTTCCGTCTGTTTCTCCAGAGCGTAAACTTGCTGTCACCTACCTGGAGTGGTAGGAGGAGTGGGTTCTGGCTGTTCCTGTGTCCGGTGTCCATCGTGCTCCCCCATTGAGAGTGCCGTCCCCACCGCTTGACTCAGACGGTCAGTTCCCACTCATTCTGCTCTACCTTCTAAACATCTCTTGTTTCATCATTGAGTTTGTATATTATTTGTGTTAATTAATTCATCTATTTATGTTAATTTATTTAGTGGCACTAAGGCCTTATGTTTGCTAGAACAAGAGCTCTCCCACTTGAACTCCTTTTTTGAACTGATTTTTAGTTTGTTTTTCAGAGTAGGTCTGGATACATTTTGCCCAGGCTGACCTTGAACCTGAACCTCAGTCTTCCTCTCTCTGCCTCCCAAGTCGCTTGGATTACACGTGCATGTCATTACACTCAAACCAACTTTCTTTCTTTGTTTCATACTTTCCATTATTCTTGCTTGCTTGCTTGCTTTTCTTTTCTTTTTTTTCAGTTGGTACCATGGTTTGAACCCAGGTCCTCTTGTTCTCATTTGCCTTTTTTGGCTCAGAGTGATTACTCTATGAACTTGATCCAAGTGTCTAGTTCTGGCTTTTTACTGATTAATTAGAGACAAAAGTCCCGAGGATTTTTCTTTCCAGGCTAGCTCTGCAACATGATCCTCAAATCTCAGCTTCTTGAATAGCTAGGTATAAGCTGCCTGCTTCCATTGATCTCCTAATAAACTTTTCAAGTGAGCATATGGAGGGCAGGGAGCTACAATGGTGATACAAATCCATCAATCTATCTTTTTTTTCACCTGTCAGTCGTGGGGCTTGACAGCAAGTCCTGAGTGCTGTCCCTGAGCCTCTTTGTGCTCAACACTAATGCTCTACCAATTGAGCCACAACACCACTTCCAGTTTATGAATGGTTAATTGGAGATTAGAGTTTCATGGGGACTCTTCTGCCTAGGCTGGCTTCAAATGGCGATCCTCAGACCTCAGCCTCCTGAGATCTGGGATTATAGGCTCCTGACTAGCTGGGATTATAGGCGTGAGCCACCAGCACCTGGCTCAATCCATCTTTTGTGAAAACCAGAGATGCTGCAGGAGTCAGGCACCAGTTCCTTCATAAAAACCTTCCCAATCATTCCTGTCTTCAATTTGCTCTTTATTTATTTGTTTGACCAAGATTTCTTCAGTGTCTCATGCTGGTTCACCTCCAGTTGAAATAGTCTTGTACTGAGACTCTGCAGGGCCTGGTAGATTAGATCCTACAGTGGGAAGATCCAGAACTTAGATCGGAGGTTTTAATCAGGCCCCACACTCTCTCTGAGATAGGAAACCAAGTTAAAGGAACACACTCTACTTCCTAAGGCCCTGACCTGAGAAAGACAAAAGAAATGGGCTGCTCTGGGAGGAGGTAAGCTCTCTCCCTGCAGGGTCGGGGGCTCCCCTGGGCATCCTGGATAAAGAAAATGACTAGGT
Source organism: Dipodomys ordii (assembly GCF_000151885.1). Taxonomy (NCBI): domain Eukaryota; kingdom Metazoa; phylum Chordata; class Mammalia; order Rodentia; family Heteromyidae; genus Dipodomys; species Dipodomys ordii. The sequence goes on along the minus strand of NW_012267243.1, from coordinate 6,087,973 downwards.
GGCCATGGGTCCTGGCTCTTCTACACGCCCCCTGCATGCCTACGTCACTGGCCCGCCATTGTGATCCCCTCTGATTCTCAGCTTCCTAATTCAGTGATTTTAGCTTCCCAACCCACATGTATTTATATTTGTGCTCAAGGAAAAAACATCATCTTTCCAGAGACCCTGAGTGGAGCTGGAAGGTTCCACAGCTGGCTTCCTCATCACAGAAAATTTGATTCTCTCAGTGGGTTCATTTAGAACTGGATCTGCCTAGAAGCTAGAGTAATGCTTCCAAACTTCTACTATTTACCTAAGGGTGAGAAATCAGAACTGCTGGGAAGTCTAAGAAACTCTTCAAATTCTGTTACTCGCAAAACACTCCCAACAATGTTCATAACCATCGCTTCTCATTTCGCATACCTTAAGTTTGTTTGGTATATAAGCACGATCAAGGTTAACGATGGTGACAATGCACTGCTGCTCATAGGGAACACTGGAAAACTCCACGAATATGTTCGGGATGTATTTTGGGGATGCATAGCTTTTTCAGCAAAGGGAGAACCCTTGTTTGAAATGATCAATTCAGGAATTTGCCTTTTGCTTTCCTAACATGTTTCTTAGAATTCTACTTATGAAAGTTATACAAAGTATATGCCATGATATAAACCTATAGCATATGTCGTGTATAAATGTATCATTAAGGGCTAGGATGTAGCTCAGTAGTAGAGCACGTGCTGAGCACGTGCAGGGCTCTGGGTGCAAGCCACACAAAGCAAAACCAAATAACTCATAGCTCCACATAGCTTCACAAGGGCAAACAATCACAAATTGTAACAGCTGTACGCAAGGGTTACTATGTATAATCATGACCATGTCTGTCCTATGGGCTTCTGTCCTTGTTCCCTAAAATGTTGACTTTATCCTTCACCTTGGGCTTGTCAGCATTTTCCTGCTCCAGACTTGGACTCCATGTCAGCAGAAGCCTTCAAACCACTGACATTTCTATGCCGGGAGTAAAGTTTCAGTGCTCACAGGAGAATTCGAATATTTCTCATCTTTTCCCAATTGATATTTCCTAGGATTCAGGATTATGGAAAACATCTATTTTCTCTAAAAATGACTGAAAGAGATTCCCTCATAGAAACACTAGACTAGGGTTTGGAGGCGTGGCTCAGGTGGTAGAATGCCAGCTAAGGATCGAGAGCAAGCATCAGAAACTGAGTTCAAGTCCTTGTTTCAGAAAAGAAGGAGGAAGAGGAGGGGGGGAGAAGGAGAGGAGGAGGAGAATGAGGAGGATAAGGAGGAGGAGGAAGAAGAGGCGGAGGAAGGAAGGAAGAAAGAAGAAAGAAACTAGAGGAGAGTTGGTCTTTGCCTAGTTGCTCTTCACTCCAGAGCTTCAACCTGAATTCACTCCAAGGATGAGAGGCTGTTTTCCTCCAAAATATAACAACAATCTTCAGCCCTATGGTCACAGCTAAGTGTATGTCCTATACCTTCTGCGTGTGACTTCATGACTCTGTGGCACCTGAATGAGAAGTAAGAGCAGGTTAGAAGAGTCTGTTTGGGGTTAGGCATAGTAGCACATGCTAGTAATGCAATTACTCAGGAGATGGAGGTAGAATCATCACATCCTGAGGCAAGCCAAGGCAAAAGTGCGAGACCCTATGTGAAAACCAAACTAAAAGGACTGGAGCCATGACTCAAGCGCTAGAGTGCTTTCCCAGCAAATGGGAGGTCCCGAGTACTAGCTCTTTTTAAAAGGTCTGTCTCTCTAGCTGTCTAATAACCAATGGAAAGCTTAGAAGGCTGCATATCCTCGGAAGGAAGGACAATAGCTCGGAGAGACTAGGAAATGAGGCTGCTCTGCTTTCCTTCCGGAAGCGGGGAGGGGGAATTTCTTTATCAGAAACAACACAAGTGGGATAGCAGAGAGATAAGGAGGGATCTATCCTTAGAAGAGGAGGAAAGAGCCACGGGCACCAGGCATGGTAAATTCAGTACCTGACTAATGAAGCTTAACCCTTAGGACTTCTTGTTTTCAAGGACCCTTCCAGGTCCCCAGGGGAGACAGGGCATTAGTAATTTTTTGTTGTTGTTGTTGGTCGTGGGGCTTGAGCTCTGGGCCTTGGTGCTGCCCCTAAACTCTTCAGCTCAAGGCTAGGGCTCTACCACTTGAGCCACAGCGCCACTTCCAGTTTTCTAGTAGTTAATTGGAGATAAGAGTCTCATGGACTTTCCTGCCCAGGCTGGCTTTGAACCATGATCCTCAGATCTCAGCCTCCTGAGTAGCAGGGATTACAGGCATGAGCCATTGCTGCCCGGCTAACAATTGGTTTTAAATGGATAAAACTGAACAACTGTGATATATCAGCTACAAACAATTAACAACACAGTCATTTTCCCACTCATAATCGCACAGATTATGAGGGAGGGAGGGACTGTGGACATCTTTAGTCTCCAGTTAAGAGAAAACTTAGTTGAAAGTCATTTACTTATAATGATTTGCGGTCAACTTCTGTTAAACAAAATCAGGCCTGACAACGCCTCTGTACTTGAATTCTTATGTAGCAAACTGTGATCCTCCAGATCTCAGTCTCCCAAAAAGCAAGTGTTACAGGCATAAACCACAGTGTTTGGCATAATATTACACAAGTTTTAATCAGGCATGCTAGAAGAAAGACTGAAAGTGAAATTACAAAATTGTTAGCCTATCAACTAAGTTATTCTGAGTATAGAGCCAAAAGAGTATCCAAAAATATTACAGAAGTGTATTGGGCAATTTAAAATGTTATTTTTCTGGAACTTGTGATGCTCGTGGATTTATATGCCTTTAAAGTTTATAATTTTCTGGGCACAGGTGGCTTGTACCTGTATTCCAAGCTACTCAGAAGGCTAAGATCTGAGGATCACAGTTTGAAGCCAGCCCAGTCAGGAAAGCCTGTGAGAGTCTTGTCTCCAATTAACTACCAAAAAGCCAGAAATGGAGACATGCCTCAAGAGGTAGAGTGTTACCACTTGAGCAAAAAAGTTCAGGGACAGCACCCAGGCCCTGAGTTCAAGTTCTAGGACCAGCACGCGCGCACGCACACACACACACACACACACACACACAGAGTCTGGAATTTGATGTACTCTATTTTTTTTACTCCAAATAAGTGTTTTCTTTTACACCTAACTTTCTTACTTGTAATTTTATATTAATTTTCTTCAAGAGAGTTCCAAGTTGTATAAGCTTCAAATGGTATAAGACCTAGACCTGTTCTCTAAAAAGCCATAAAGTGCCAAGCTATGCAGGGCTCCTTTCAGAAAAACAACATGGCTGAGCAAACCACGTGCTGCTTTTCTCCCTTACCTTCTCCCTTGGTCCCAGTGGCATAAAGGGCCATGTTGCTTCCAACCTCAGCTAAATTTTGAACACCTAGTCCAACCTATAGAAAGATTGCGGAAAAAGCTGTGTCCTCCAATCCTTCCAATGCCTCCATCAAGCCTGAAAGGACACTGCCCCCATGTGGTCATATGTGGAAGTGCAACATGGAGAAAGGAAAAAGGCTATACAAGGTCCTTTGACCCTTTGACCTGAACCTCTTAAGTAACCCCTTTACGCCCTCCCTTACCAACCCAGCTCTGTCCCTAGTCACAGCACAGGATCCCCAAGAAGGGACCTGGTCCCCGCAGGGCCTGCTGTTCTGTTCTCTGGCAATATATCCGAATCAAGCACACTCATTTCTGTGCTGTAATTGCAGAATGGCTCAGCAGTCATTTGTGCTTATCTGAAGGTAAGCAAGAGAGGTATGATGGCGGGGGAGATGAGGGAAGAGAACAACAAGAAATGAACTCAAACAACAAGCTGGATTTTGACAGGCTGTGAGGAAGACGGTGATTATGTCTCACTCACCACAGAGTGCTCCTTTAACGATATGGATTATGCTCAGTGCTTGCATACCCACATTCTAAGTAAAAGCCCACACAGGCAGTCAAGAAAGAAGCCTGCAGCAGAGCCAGAGGGAGCTTCTGCTCAGCATAGGTTTGGAGTTAGATGGAACACGGCATTGAGTTGTAGAAGAAACTTGAGTTTCTAGTCCCAATTTTAAGCTGGAGCCCCCTATCTGTGGAGGAAGGGCCCTGAGTTCTACAATCTGGCCCTGAGGGAAGGGTCAAGAGAGAGCCCAATAGTTGTCTTTCTGATTCCTAATCAAAATCAAGTCCATTCTAGGTATGTTGTTTCCACTGGTCTTGTGGGAAAGTTTCAATACGTAGCAATCACCATGGCTGGGACAAAGGAGGGAAGAGAGACTCAGCCAAGTTAAATAGCTATGTCTCAATTCACAGCCACTCAAGTTTGTAGGAATACAAGCTGGGTTTTGACCAACACAATGAAAACAGCTGGTGGATCACACCTGTAATCCTAGCTAATTAGGAGGTGGAGGTCTGAGGATCTTGATTCAAAGCCCATCTGGGCAGAAAACACTGAGATCCATCTCTAATTTGCCACCAAGCAGCTAGACGTGGAGATATAGCCCAAGTAATAGAGCTCCAGCCTTGAGTGGAAAAAGCTAAGCAACACTGTGAAGTCCTGAGTTTAAGCCAACCTCAGTTCCAGCATGAGCATGCGCTCACAAACACACACACACACACACACACACACACATACACACACACACACACAGAGGCAATGGAGGTCTTTCATAATACATCTTTGACTCAGAATAGCAAAACTTTTGTGTTTAGAGGTGGGCTGATTTCCACTATACCATAAAATGAGCTAGGCCCATTTGTCCATTTCTACAGGCCAAGTCCCTACCATAGTATCTAATTCAAAGTAGACATGGGTCAGTATTTACAAGGAAAAAAAGAAAATCAGTGAACGTGCTTGGGACACGTGCTGTTTTCTGCTTTGCCTCCAAGATAGAATGGATAATTGAGCTCTGTCATATTCCATGTTCTTATTACTGTCCTAGTTACTGTGCTTATATAGCATGTAATAACTTTCAAGCTCTCCAAACTTTTAGAGAGATTTGCACTTCTGTTAATGAGGCAAATTTCCCCTTGATTGTTTTCTGTGAGAAGTCACCCACAGTTCACATCTGGTGGCCTCCACAAAGTCCTTGTCATCAATGGGATTGTATATATGTTCTCCTTCCTTCCTGCTAAATCCAGACTGTAGAGAAACAGACCTTCCTCATTTTTCCATTCAGAGGAAGTTTAGTCTCACCTTGGATTTGGCTGGTAGGGTCTGATTTTTTTATAGGCAAGGCAGACTTTAGCAAAATAAGCAGAGCAAGAGGTCTCCATTGTTTGGAGTGATCCAGCTCTAGAGGTAGGAACAGTCTTTAGATGTAAGCGTGCCTTGGAGACATTTCCTGGCTCTGGCCTGGCAGGTCTGTATCTTAGTCTTCCTCACTAGCTGCTCCATCCTTTCTTCCCACATTCTCCACAGGGCTGCGTCCCTGCTCTCCCCACTTCTCTCTGCATGGCCCCACTGTGCATTTATTTAGCTCTCTGCCACATTCTTGCCACTCAACAGACAGGTCTTCATGACTGCAAATTCAAGAGCAGTGGCAATCCAATGCCTGTTCTGCAATATTCATTCATTCATTCAACATGTATTGGACTCCCAATATGTACCTAGTACTGTTCTGGGTGCTGGGAACACAGTGGCAAAGCAGGCTAACTTCCAGCCTCATTCAGCATGCGTTGCAAAGGAAGTATACTTTATTGTTGCTAACAAATGAACATTTCCAGAACTTGGGCCACGTGCAGAGAGGGCCCATCACTATGGGGGCATTGTTTACTCCACTTCTGTCATTATCCAACAACTTCAAACAAGGAAAGCCTATTCTTCATGAACCCCTGTACAATCAACATCACAGCGATGGCTCCCATTAATCATGTACACTGCCACCTGTAGTCCTCGCAATAATCCTGCGCAGTAGTCACTGCTAGTATTACACCACTTCCGGGATGAGAATACAGAGCCTATGAGAGGTTCATCAAGTGGCCAGGCTCACACAGTTGTGCTTTGGCAAAGCTGGGATTTGAACTCAGTTTGGCAGCCGCTCTTGTGTACTTCATTCAAATGCTGCACTTCCCAGGGACAGAAGAGAACACGGTCTCATTACGAGGGTCCCATTGGAGGGAATGAGGGGGGTATGGGAGTCCTGATCCTCCTTCAGAAATGACTGTGTTTCCACACATGCACTGTAGGATGCATGTGCACCCAGGACTCAGCAACCATGCCTTCTCTGCAGTCATTGCTGATCCTTGCTCCTGACGCTGGGATGAGACGTTAACTCTCAGCTGATTGGCTGCTGGACAAGCCAATGGGACAGCTCTACTAAGTGACATTTACAAGATGAGAGTAACAGTTATTTGAAGTAACTATCTTTATATCTAGGATGATCTAGGATGCCGTGATTGCTAATGGAAACTAACTAAACATATATTATGTCCCAGTCATTATTATGGGCCCATTGAAATCAGAATTACCTATTATTTGGGAAAGGCTCATCTGAGACCTTAACATTTCAAGAGTGCTTGCCAAGTCCAGGATCCAACCTATTTAACTAGACTGCTCATATTTGTGATCCATTTATGAATTAAATTGTAATTTCAAGATCACTGTTCATGGGTGGGCAGAATTACCAGAGGTACAAGTGAGTATAAGTGGTATAAATGAGGTTGAACATCTCCCAACTTGTATAAGTGAAATGTGTGTGTGTGTATGTGTGCATCAAGTGACATGCAGAACAAGGTTTATAATAGCCCCTTGGTAATAACCCAAACTAGAAATAACACAAATGTCCAGCAACAGTGGGTTGGGATGGATAGACTTACAATGTAAACTGAATGTGCAAATAATCTTTTCACCTGGAAAGCAACAGCTCCACCTATAGGTACCTCCTGAGAATGCCCTCTGCCTCTAGTCACTATGACTGAGATGAGCTCATCTACCAATCTACAAAAAGGTAAATAAATCTGTATGAACCACGGGAATTCCTGGATAGGTCATTACAGTGGTCCCCATTAAAGTGCTATTTTAAACAAATAAGAGAACAACTTGCCCTAAAAAGAAACAATGCCTCTTAAGGCAGGAAGACCTGAAAGGAATTCAGACTTTATGATGACACATGCTCATGGGGGCCATATGGAAAGAAGGTTGTAATGGCTGGCAACAAGGACATCAAATATAACCAAGAAATCCTGACTCCAGTAAGGCTGCGGTAGAACCAAAGCAAGTGGTAATTGTACATTGCCCAGGCCACGAGAAGTTGGAAGCCTGCATCACACAAGGGAATGGCTGCTGATAAAGCAGCCAAGTTGGCCACAAATGCAAGCCATTTCTTTGGGACCTGACACCACAATTGTACCAAGATCAATACAAGCCTCAATTCTCCAAGAAAGATGGGTGAACTATGGGATGGGGTTGCAATGGGTAGGACAACACTTCAAATGGAAACAAAATTCTCATGGACTTATACTGCTATCCAAGGCACTAATCCAGTCACTAGTTAAAGTGTCTACATAAGCCATGAATTAGGGTCAGGATGCGTTATAGAATTCATCCAGTTTGGGGCTGGGAAGGTGGCTCAGTGGTAGAGCACTTGCCTTGCATGCCTGAGGCCCTGGGTTCGATTCCTCAGCACCACATAAGCAAAAAGAAAAAAGCCAGAAGTGGTGTTGTGGCTCAAGTGGTAGAGCGCTAGCCTTGAGCTGAAGAGCTGAGGGACAGTGCCCAGGCCCAGAGTTCAGGCCCCACGACCAGACCCCCCCCCCAAAAAAAGAATTCATCCAGTTCTACTTCTAGGAGCCCTCGTTACAACAGTAGATGCAACAGGTCACTCAAACTGTCTCTTATGTGTTTGATTTAATTCTATGACAGAAAGCAAATCACTGAAGAAGGGGTCTCAATACAGAGTAACCATCCCTTTGAAGAATGGAGAGTGGATTTCAAACTCAGCTGCCAAAGACTACTGGAAACTTTGAACACCTGTTATTGCTACTAGGTACTCTTACTGATTAGGTTGAGGTCTACCCCATCCACACTTAGACCCTTCAGAGCTAGTTGCCGTGCTCAAACCTGTGATCCTAGCTACTCAAGAATCTGAAATCGGATTCAAATCCAGCCTGGGCAAGAAAGTCCATGAGACTCTTATCTCCAGTGAATTACTAAAAATTGGAGTTGTAGCAGCTCAAGGGGTAGAGTACCCGCCTTAAGTAAAACAAAAAAAGAAATAAAAGCTAAGAGATAGCACTCAGGCCCTGAATTCAAGTCCCAGTACCAGCACAAAAAAAATTTAAAGAAAAAGAAAAAAATCAGTGATGACAAAAGATCTTGCTAAAAGAGTTTGCTATAAAACAAGGACTCCATCTTCAATTCCTAATGACAACAGATCTTCCATCATGGCAGAAGCTAACCAAAAAGCAAATAAAATCGTAAGCATTTAATGGAAGTTACATGCATCAAGGAGACCTGAATCTACTAGAAAAACTGAGGGTACATCCCAAAAAAGGATGATAGCCAAACTCTGTTAAAAAAGAAAAAGAAGAAAGGCAGAATGTTGTCAGTTGCCTCTCTTGTCACACAGGTGTCCCTTAGAAGTGGACCCAGGTTGAGTCCTTAGGTATAGTTACAGAAAGACCCTTCTTAGCCCTTCAGGTAAAAATAGAAGCATAAAAGAAGAATCTAGCCAGATATATACCACAAACAACAGCATGGAGTCTCAGATGAGTTATGCTGACTCCAGATGTTACACACTGTATTATATATAATTTCTGGAAAAGGATAAAAGCAAAGGAACAAGGGACAGATCAGTAGTTGTCAGGGTTTAGGGGTACTGAAAAGATCTGGATACAGGGGATTTCTCAAGAGAAAACTTTTTGCCTGCAGTGGTACTCATGAAAATCTGCATATGTATAAAAATGCATATGTGGTACACTAAAAAGTTAATTTACTATATGCAAATTCAAAATTTTTAAATAAAGAAAACCCACACACCACCCAACAGAAACTCTGGTCCTCCTTGGAACATCTCAATGACTAAACCAAGCATGGTACTTCATTTCTGCGATCCTAGTTACACGGGGGGGGGGGGGGGGGGGGAGGGGAATCATGGTTAGAGGCTGGTCCCCTAGCAAAAAGCCCAAGACACTATCTGAAAAATGATTAAAGCAAAAACGGGCTGGGAGTGTAGCTGAAGCTGTGAGGACTTGAGTTGAAATCTCAAACTGAAAAAGAAAAAAATGACAAAGAACCCACAAGCCAACTGCTCACAGTGCACAGCTCACTGAAGGGCACAGGAGACAGACAGATGCCACCTTGGTACCTACTTGGCTAGAGGCAGATCTCAAGGAGGGCCTGGCTGCCTCCGTCAGCCTCCTGCCCAAGGGATTAAAACACAAGAGAAAAAATACCTGTCATCCTAGCTACTCACAAGGCTGAGACCTGAAGATCTCAGTTCAAAGCCAGCCCAGGCAGGAAAGTCTGTGAGACTCTTATCTCCAATAGAACCCCCAGAAAACTGGAAGGGGTGCTGTGGCTCAAGTGGTAGAGCCTTGAGCTGCAGAGCTGAGAGACAGCACCCAGGCCCAGAGTTCAAGCCCCACAACCAACTAACTAACTAACTAAATAATGATGATAATGATAATGCCCAGGCCCAGAGTTCAAGCCCCACAACCAACTAACTAACTAACTAAATAATGATGATAATGATGATGATACGCTGAAATTTGTAGTAATACGGAAAAATGACGTTTTTTTCAATCTTCTAAGCTGTGTAAATAAAAACATGTTTGGAACATTCAACCTTATCTAGAGTCTGCAGCATGTAGCCTAAGAAGACGCTGCTCTACTCAAGTTTCCTGGCTATTCTAGCTCCAGCAAGCTGGACTCTCCGCCCCTGCCCTGGGGAGCCACGGGGCGGGCACAATAGCTGGCTGGCAGGTGATTGGTAGTAGAGTAAGCGGCGGGCCATGGTTGTATCAAGGTTGTGTGTCTAGGCCTGGGATCCGTGGGCAGCAGCGGAGCCAAACTGTCCCAGGAATGGGAGCTGCAAACCTCTCAGGAGCAGCTGCATGGAGCCAGGCACTTTCAAAGCCGCCAGCTCAGCAGGCTTCCTAGGAAAGAGTCTCACCCACATGTCCTCTGGAGGTCAGCGACAGGCAGGGTGCGCCCCTTCCAGCAAGGTTGGCAGGCAAGCCCCCCCCCAAGCCTGGTGAATAGGCCCAGTCTTCACTACCATTCATGAAAGGAGCCCTGTCAGGCCCCGGCAGCCACTGCCCCTGCTGGCCTGAACCCCAAGGGCGAGCCTTGTGTGATCTACCTCTTCTGAGCTCTACCAGGGACAAGGAAAGGCACTGTATGAACTGTTGAATTTCTGGGTTTTTTTTTAAACTACTGACGGTTGAAAACCTTGCATTTACTTGTGAATTGCCTGTCTGTATTTGTGTATGGAGGAGGGTAAAGACTTGAAGGGTCAACATTGTTTTCATTTGCTGTGAAAGTTCTCCAGTACTTGAACACCCTGTATTTATTTCTGTGTCATGACATCATTGTTCCATAACCCAAGGTGTCAAAAGCCGCCTTCTTTCATGCTGTGTGCAGCAGGCAGATGGCTCGGGGACTTGCCACAGCATCCACCAGAAGTTAGACTGGGACCCTCGATGCCAACACAGACGTAGCTCAGAGAGGGAACATAGAATTCTCGTGGGTAACGGTGTCAAAGATGAATTCAAAGACAGAAATTGGTTATTAGCACATTGCTTGCTTGTAAGCAAGGGAAACTTGGCAAAAATTTCCCCTTGGCAAAGGCAAAGTGAGGAGAAAAATGTAAGAAAGGAGAGAAGGAAAAAGTGCAGGCCAGTTGAACGTCGTGAGCTTCGCCTTTTCTTGGCTGTGGCGCCGGTCAGCAGGCAGCTGGCTGAGAAAGCAGGCAAGAAGCTCAGCCTTCACATAGATTATCATCACAGAAGAGAATGCCAGTTGCTTATGAAGTGTAACTGTGCTGTGTGTGTGGCAGGCCGCCTCTGTGTCCTGCCTGCAGGGTCCTGGTACAGCCCTACCATCTCTGTGAGGCAAGTGTTCATAACCTTTACAAAACTTCTCAACAGCAAGCAAATGCAAACCGCCTACTTGTCCAATAAAAGCACACGGCTACATAAGTTACAAGGTAGCCTCCGTGTAGAATAACAAAGACGTTCAAATGTGCTGTAGTAATTTAAGAAAATGTTGTAGTGAGCTGAACATGGTGATGCGCAACCACAATCCTAGAACTTGGGGAGCTCAGACAGGAGAATCTTGTGTTGGAGGCCAATCTGGGCTGTGTATTGAGACCTTAACACACACACACAAACACACACACACACATAGATATGTAATAAAGTGGCACATTGTTCATGATATACTATTAAGTTGGAAATCACGGGTTGATTTTAGGACTGGGGATGTGGCTCAGAGGTAGAGCACTTCCCTAGAATGTACAAGGCCCTGAGTTCAATTCCCAGCAAAACAAAATAAAAAACAATAGACTTCAAAAGAAGATATAGCTGGATACTGTTCCACAAACCTGTTCCAGACTAGCCAGAGCGACATACAGAATCCCTGTCAAAAAGGAAAAAAAAAAAAGAATATATACAGAAAATCACTGAGAAATGATAGCAGAATAAACATCCGTTGATACTTTTGCTTCCTTCCCAAATCCCATTAAAATAATTTTAAAAATTAGTGACATTAATAAATGTAAATTCTCTATAAGGCACAGCAAGTAAATAAACACACTTTAAAATAAGACAATAAAACATAAACCTAAGCTAAATGTAGTGCTGATGCCTGTGTTCCGAGCTACTTGGGAGACAGAGACAGGAGGATCTCAAGTTCAAGGCCAGCCCCAAAGGTAGTGATGAGTCTGTCTCAAAGGCAAAATAGAAGAAGAAAGGGCTTGAGGGTAATAGCTCAAGTGGTAGAATGTTCAGTGCTTACCTACCGTGCAAGAGGCCCTTGCTTCAATCCAAATACTCACACAAAAATGTAAACCTATACCTGTAACTAGAGCTCAAAGAAGTGTGTGTGTGTGTGTGTGTGTGCGTGTGTGTGTGTGTGTGTGTGTGTGTGTGTGTGTGTGTGTTTTCCTGGGGCTTGAACTCAGGGCTTGGGCACCGTTCCTGAGCTTTTGTGCTCAGGCTAACCATTTGAGCCGCGGCTCTACTTCCAGCCTTTTTGATAGTTAATTGAAGATAAGATTTGTATGGGCCTTCTTCCCCGGGCTGGCTTTGAACTGACATCCTCAGATCTTAGTCTCCTGAGTAGCTAGGATAACAATGTGAGCCACCCACCACAAAAGACTTAGAGGAAGAAAGAGAAACAAAAGTAATGGAATGTGGATCCACATGGTGAGTGAGCCACACGGGAGAAGAGAAAACCCCAGTGTGAGCAGATGAGGAAGGCAACCAGGCTATGTGGAGGGAGGTCTGCATGGACCAAGAAAAGATGGCTGAAAGATAGGATAAGCAATATGTTCGTACTTAGCAGTAGTAGTCACCAGCTCCCAAGGCTGAGATCTGAACCTCCCAGCTTCCTTCAGGCTGAGGTGCAAATACAGACATGAAATGTTGGAGGGGAACAGTTAGGAGTTAGTGGGAGAGGAGTCAGGGTGGTATCAAGATGGTGGAGCTTGCTGGAATCATTAAACATGTTCAAAATCCTCCCTCTAGGAAGCTAGGGAAAGCCACTATGGAGAGGTGTCTCAACAGGAACATAGAGTGGGAGACTAACTGGCTGCCGGACATGACAGGAACTAGTCACTAGAAGTGTTGACTTTGGGTCATTTGAGAGGAGCATATCTGAATCCAGGAAAGCCTGGTCCTCCGTGGTTTGTCTTTAGCGCCCCCTACTGTTAAGGCTTAACTCCGTGCCAGCTGCAAAGGGAAAATAAGAGCCAGCTGTCCCACATCTTTGGATTACACCAATCAGGGATTAGAAATGTTGTGGGAAAGTAGTGTGTGCTGAATATGCAGACTTCTCTTTAGTCATTATTCCCTAAACAATATAGGACAATAAGTTATCTACATATCAACCACTTTGCGTTAGGTGTTACATGCAATCTAGAAAGGATGATAGATGTGTGAGGTCATGAGCTAGTTTTATAGAATGAACTTGAGCATCTATACACCCATACATATGGGCAGGAGGTTCTGGAATGTAGTCCCTGCCCTTATTGAGAGATGACCATAGTTCAAAGGTCCAATGCCATTTGTACAGAGCAGAGCTGAGAGTCTCAATCTTTAGTACACGTACCCTTTAGGATTATAGTGAGCTGAGAATGAGGTCATGCACATGATGATCTTGACACATGGGCTTGTCAAACAAAATGAGTTCTCCGTTGTGATCCTTAAATTGGTGATTCGTTAGCTGTAAGATACGTGGGTTAAATACTATACATTTACTTCTCACCGTTCAAAAAGTTGCGGAGGGGGGATTACAAAGCCAAGGGGACAGCAGATATCAGGAATCTAGGAAGAGCCAACTTCCTTGTCGTGGTGAGTTCTTTCCTGGCAAAGAGGAAGAAGAGATCAGCTTTTTCATGTCTCTTCTTCCTTCTTTAAATTTTTATCGACATATTTCAATAGCATAAGGGGATTTATGGTAATAACTCCATAGGTGGTAGAGTGTACTTTGAACAAGCTCACCATTCATTGCCAGTATTTTCCCAGTCACCTCATTCTCCTGCTCACTTTTAAAGCAGTATATAGAAAGTTCAATTATCCTCTCTTTATGTATGTAACATACTTAATCTTCTTCACTCCCCAGTATCTTCTCCCCCACTATTGATAGTCCCTTTTTAGACTCATGACTTATTATCATTATCATCATTGTTTTATGTCTAGATCACAAATATGAATGAAAATGTGCAATATAGAGGTTTTGAGCTTGGCTTGTTTTATTCAATATGACAATCTCTAGTTCAACCCATTTTCTCAAAATTGATATTTATTTCATTTTTATGGCTAAATAATATATCATGGTGTTTGTATATCACATTTTCTTCATCAGTTATTGGACACAAAAGCTGATTCTACAACGTAGCTATCGTGGATAGTGCTGCAGTAGATACACAGCTGTCTCTCTTGTATGTTGATTTATACTTCTTTGGATATGTGCCCAAGAGTGGTATAGCAGGGCCTTAAGGTAGATTTAATTGCAGTTTTTTTGTAAACTTCTGCTGATTTCCATAGCAATCATACTAGCATCCTCCGCAGGATTGATTGCTTGTTCTCCTCATCAGGGCCATTCTGACGGGATGAGATAGAATCTCAGTGTTGTTTTGTTTGTTGGTTTAATGCCTGAACTCAGCACCTCCTGATCTCAGTTGGCTCTTTCTTTTTTTGGGGGGGGGTCCGGTCATGGGGCCTGAACTCTGGGCCTGGGCGCTGTCCCTCAGCTCTTCAGCTCAAGGCTAGCGCTCTACCTCTTGAGCCACAGCACCACTTCCGGCTTTTTTCTTTTTGCTTATGTGGTGCTGAGGAATCCAACGCAGGGCTTCATGCATGCAAGGCGAGCGCTCTACCACTGAGCCACCTTCCCAGCCCTCAGTTGGCTCTTTCATTCACATCTGGAGCTCTACTATTTGACCACCAGATGAATTGGAGATGGGATCTCACAGACTTTTCTACCTAGGCTGGCTGCAAACTTCTCACAGTTCAGAAGGCTGAGAAGTACAAAATCAAAATGCTAACTCATAGCAGATATATGGGAAGGTTCCAATTCCTCTCAGCAGATGGTCATGGAACTTCTTTTGTTGCTAAAATCAAACGATCACCCAACTATCAGGATTAAATGTTTTCTCTTTTGGTGTTTTTGAGGTTAGTTTGCTTCTCTTGGAAGGTACTTTTAAATGGACCATTCCTTCTCAAAACACCTTCCCACATTTCTCACAATAATTACTGAACACACCTAGCAGACTCCACCAGGAAGCAAGTCTTCCTCACTCCCTCCCCAATGTGCATATAAAGCAGTTGCCAAATGTTCTTGTTTGTTTGTCTATGGAGCTTAAAGTGTTCCATTAGGCTATTTGAGATCTCACTCTTTTTTTCTTTTTCTTTTTTTGCCTGTCCTGGGGCTTGAACTCAGGGCTTGGACACTGTTCTTAAGCTTCTTTTTTGCTCAAGGCTAGCACTCTACCACTTGAGCCACAGCGCCACTTCTGGCTTTTTCTGTTTATGTGGTACTAAGGAATCGAACCAGGGCCTCATGCATGCTAGGCAAGCATTTTACCACCAAGCCACATTCCCAGTCCCAAGATCTCACTCATTTTTTATATAAGTACTTCTCTATAAGATTTCCTCTTTGCAAGACTTTTGCTGTATCCCAGAGGTTCTAGATAATTGTTTTAATTTTCATTAAATAATAGGAAATCTTCAGATTTCTCCCTTTTTCTTCAATGACACGCTGGTCATTCACCAATGTATTGTTCAGGCTCCATGTGTTTGAACATTTTCTGTAGTTTCTATTGGGTTGACTTCTAGTTCTATTTAATTGTAACCCGATAGAAAACAGAAGCGTATTTCAATTTTCTTATGATTGCTAAGACTTCCTTCATGCCCTAAAATCTTTTCTACTTTGGCAAAAGTTCCATAGCCTCCTAAGAAGAATGTGTATTGAGCAGCTACAGTACATAACGTGAAGTTTCTTTGTTGAGCTTTTATCTGGATGGCCTCTTTGTGGGAGACTATTAAAGTTTCTCACTATTATAGTGTTGCAGTCTATATGTTTATAAATACAGTGTGTTTGTTTAGTGAAATTGGATATACTGAAATTTGGCACATATGTGTTAACAACTGTTATCTACTTTTGATGGATTTGTTTATTAATATAAAGTGGCCTTCTCTGTCTCTTTTGACTCGTTTTGATATGAAGACTCTCTCTACTTTTTCATCTGAGACTGGGACTTAAACTCACTATCTGACACTTGCTTTTTGTTCATCAGCTGGCACTCTACCACCTGAGTCATACCTCCAACCCAAGCATTAGATATGAGTATAGCTACGTTTGTTTTTCAGGGTCCATTTTCTTGGAAATTCTTTTTCCATACTTTTACCCTAAGGCAATGTTTTGACTGACAATGTCTTTGTCATACTGAAGTACTTATTATAAGCAACAAATTGAGTCTTACTTTAAAGTCTAACTTGTCATTCTATGTCTTTGAGTATTGAGACCATTATGTTAATATTGGAAAGTAGATAGCCTTTCCTGTACTTTTTGTTTTGTGATGTTTTCTTCTTTTCTAACCCTCATTTGATAATTTACTCATCTAGTGTGATTTATTCTTTCCTGTATTTTCCTGGTTACATTTATCTTATTTGTCTGTGTTAGTATGTCTCTAAGTAAATTACACAGTGTTCATTTAGTGGCCATGAATTCCTTTAGTTGTCATTTAATTATGAAGGATAGCTTTTCTGGATACCTTAATCTAGTTTGACAGTAGTTTTAGAGCAATAAAAACTCCTGCTTTTAGAGAAAAGCAAAAAAAGTCTGCTGTTGTTTTGATGAGTCTACCTTTACACGTTATTGCCTCTCTTCTGAAGCTTTCAATATTCGTAATTTGTTCTGTAGTTAGTGCTTTAACGATAATATATATGGGAATTTTTCTTATCTTGCCACCTTGCTGTTCTGAAAGCCTCTTGTCTAGATGACTTTCTGTTCTCAAGACTGGGAAAGTTTTCTGCTATTATTTTGTTGACAATGTTTTCCATGCCTTTAGCTTGTAGCTTTTCTCCTTCTTTTTGTCTGTGGTGGGGCTTGAACTCAAGGCCTGTGAACTGTCTCTAAGCTTTTGCACTCAAGACTAGTGCTCTACCACTTTGAGCCACAGCCCTACTTATGATTTTCTGGTGATTAATTAGAGATGAGTCACACAGACTTGCCTGCCTAGGCTGGCTTCTAACTGCAATCCTCAAATCTCAGCTTCCTGAGTAGCTAGTTAGTATTACAGGCTTGAGCCAGTGGCATCCAGCATCTTCTCCTTTCTTAATATCTGTAATTCATAAGTGTGTTCTTTTGAAAGCATCCCAAACATCTTGCATGCTCCATTTGTATTTTTCCAGTATTTTTTCTTTGCCTTTATTTTCCTAACTTTGTCTTTGATTTCCTGACACCTTATTTTCATCTTGTTCCATTACATTAATATGTCTTTCAACTGAGATTTTATTTGGGTTATTAAACTTTTACTCGAGAACTTCAATCTGATTCTTTTTTCAAGATTTCTATATCTTTATTGAATTCCTCTTTCATGTCCTACATTGTCTCATTTCATTCAGCTGTTTGAATTCTCTCTGAGTTCTCTTTAATTCTCTTTGACTTCAGCTGTTTATTTGAATTCTAATTCATTCAGGTGCGTATGCATGTCCTCTTTAATGCCAATGATCATTTTTATTGTTCTTTTGCATTTTTTGTTTGAAATTTCATACCCTTCACTATCATTCCTTTATTGTGGAGTTGTTGGCTTTGGGAGGAGACAGGTTGCTTTCTTTTTCATATTACTTATGTTTCTGCATTGAGTTTTTTTTATCTCAAGTAAGTCATTGGTTGAAAGTTTTAATCCCTTACATTCTCTAAGTGAAATAATGTTTAGGCAAAACAGTAGTGGCTGGATTGAGGTGATATTTCTATTGGACTGGGAGTTCAGTAGCCAAGCATTTGTCCACATATTCATGGTATCAGGCCTGATCCCCAACACAAGTCAGATTGAGGGAAACTGGCTGGAGTCTCTTGTAGAAGGGTCAACTGTCCACTTCTGGGTCCCTTTTACTATAGAAACTTCCCTTCTTTGTGTATTGGGAGCCACTATTGGCTTCAGGGAGCTCTACAGCCTGTGGGATGGGCAGGTTTCCACTTTCTCCACTTACACCTCGATTGTGTTACCAGGTGCGACCAGTATCTAAGCCTTCGGCTGAACACTGAGTACATCAGGGAGTAGGGGATAAAACACAGCACTGAGTTCTGTCCTAGCTGGGGGGAAAATTGAGGGACCAACTCACTCTGTTTATGGCCTTAATGCTTATCTAATCCAGATCCGGTCTAGCAGTTCATCTCCCCATGAAGAGGAAGAGACTGTAGAAGCTGTGTTATTCAATGGGTCTGGACTCTGGACCCTCACAACTGACTATCAGCAAATATATGCCAAGTGTATCATTCTGAGGGGGAGATCTAGGTGCTTTCAATTCACCTTCTTGTGTGTGTGTGGGTCGGGGGAGCATGTGATTCAAAGGTTTAGGCAAAGGGGCTGTGAGGTACCCAGCAGCCAATGCAAGCAGTCAGGAGGCAGGCCCTGTAAGTACTCCTAAGGCTTGGTGCTTTGTTTCTTCCCAAGTCCCAAGTGATGAGACTTGTTCCTGGCCAAGGAACAAGTCGGTCCTTGAACCACTGTCCATTACAGTAGTCTCCGCTGATGGCAGAGTTTCTGCTGTTTGAGATTCCTTGAAGGACCATGTTGATCCCTCATTATTTCCTTGATCATTTGTCATGTCCACCTAGTCTCTATTCTGGGTATTATTCTGGAGAACAGAGTCTTTTCCAGGTATTCTGGAGATTCTGGGTATTATTCTGGAGAACAGAGTCTTTTCCAGGTATTCTGGAGATGCTGGGTATTATTCTGGAGAACAGAGTCTTTTCTAGGTATTCTGGAGACTCGCTGAGCCAGGAGTGTTCCTTGCTTTGAGCCCCTCCCCCAGGCACCTTAGTCTTAAATAATAGGCCTTCTCTCAAGATGGTGCCTTGCTATTGCCCTTTGACAAGGGGGGTGACAGTGTCTTTCTACACTGAGGCTAGATTTCCACACAGGAGCAATTACCATCCCACAAATCCCCACCCTGGGTTTAAGTCTTGTGGGAAATGTGGACTTGCCCTGCAGCTAGCATTGCCACTCGGTCACCAGGGCCACCGGTCTTTCCTTGTGATAGTATCTTGGGCAGCCCTTCTCCTCCAGCACGCTGGGGACAGATTTGGAGCTTTTTGCTGCTTTTCGCTGTTGCTTCAGTTTCTCTTTGCTCTTTTGTCATGCTGCTACCGCTTTTGTCATTTGCAATGCTCTTCCTTTCTTTCTCTTCAGAATGTTGTTTCTCCTAATCTCTTCTAATCTGCCATCTTGCCTCAGCTCCCAGGGTTCTCTTCATGTCTCTTTTTTTTTTGTTTGTTTGTTTTTGTGTGTGTGTTTTTGTCGGTTATGGGGCTTGAACTCTGGGCCTGAGTGCTGTCCCTCAGCTCTTCAGCTCAAGGAGCACACTACCGCTTGAGCCACAGCGCCACTTCTGGTTTTCTAGTGGTTTATTGGAGATAGGAGTCTCACGATCTCTCTTGCCCGGGCTGGCTTTGAACCGCGATCCTCAGATCTCAGCCTCCTGAGTAGCTAGGATTACAGGCGTGAGCCACCGGCGCCCGGCTTCATCATGTCTCTTCTAAAGCCACTAGTCTCATTCATGACAGTTGTACACGTATGACCTAAGGACCTAAGGACCCAAGGACCACACCTCCAATTCTCATCCTATTGGGGATTTAAGGGTTAGATTTGAATTTGGGAGGATGGTACGAACATTTAGACTGTACCATTAGAACTGGATTAGTCAGAGTCCTTCAGATAATTGGATATATCTAGACACATACAAATATATGCATACATATATAGATAAGTGGAAGAGATTTATTACAAGGTATTGGCTCATGCAATTATGGAAGCTGAGAAGTCCCATTATATACTATCTATAAACAAAGAATCCAGAAAAGCAAATGTAGTTTGAGGACCTGAGAGCTAGAGAGCTGATGGTGTAGATATCAAGTTAGATGATAAGGCCTGTGAGCAAGGAGTGCTGAGGAGAAGATGATCAATGTCTCAACTCAAGTGGCCAGGCAGCCAACAAATTCAACCTTCTTCTTTTTGTTCTATTCAGATCTTCAACGAGGTAGATGGAGCCCTCTACATGGGTGAGGATGACCAGCTTTTCAAATGCTAAAGCCTTCTGGAAATATTTTCATAAATCCACTCAGAGACAGTATTTAGCCAGATGTCTGGGCACCCAGTAGCCCAGTCAAGCTGACACAGAAAATTAACTATTGATATAATCCAGGGGAAAGGAAGGCTGAAAGGCATGTCTGGATATGATATAGCAGCCACAGTTTGCAGAACTTGGTACTGATCCCAGATGGGGCAAGCAAAGTGGGACTGAGACAACTGGACCCTCTGGTTTGCCTGAGTGGGAGTCACAGTAGACAAGGACCAGGACCAGTTGTGGTGGTGGTACACACCTGAGCCAATGATCAGGTGATTGGGGTTTGAGGCAAATCTTGGCAAAAAGCCAGTGAGATCCCATCTCAGCAAAGAAGAAGCTGGGTATGGTGGTACATGCCTGTGATCCTAGCTACAAAGGAGGCACAAGTAGGAGGATTGCAGTCTGAGGCTTGCCTGGAGCAAAAGTTGGAGACTGAACCTGAAAAATAACTAGAGGAAACAGGGGTATAAAGTGGTATAATGCCTGCTAGCAAAACTGAGGACCTATGTTCAAACTCCAGTACCACCAGAAACAGACAGGTAGAGGCAGAGACAAAAGGGGAAAGGGAGAGGGAGAGAGAGAGAGAGAAAAAATGAGAACCTGAATACAGAGAGGAGAAGCAGGAGAGTATCTTAAGCTTTCTTCTCTCTTTCTCCCTTATCTCACCATTGCTGTAGAGGAAATACCAGTTGGTGTTATCATTTTTTTTCAGGACTCTGAAAATCTTTGTACAGACTTGCATGTGCTCTCTTGTCCCAGGGACCTCCCTGCCCACAAGCCAGGCTGCCTATTTCTCCCATGTGGTCCTAAAAGAGCACACTCAGCATAGCAATGAGCTATTGGCTCCCTCTTCCCTTGGCTTATTGTCCCACTGTAGGAAGCATCTTGTATCTCTTTGTTCCACAAGCATTCGCCTTTTAGGATGGGGTCATAAATTCTAGGATTGAGGAATGGATTTCAACTTGTAGATATGTTTTATTTGGCCACCTCAGTATTTATTTACACACATAATACCTCCACCTACACACATACAGTGATGTGCCACATTATGATGTTTCAATCAACAATAGACTGCATATACCACAGTAGTCCCTTAGACTATAGTGATATCTAAATGCACTCTGTAGTGCTTGCACAGTGATGAGATCACATTTATCAGACCATGTCCCAATAATGGTATGCATGTGTGTGTATGTGCACTAAACGTACACACTTTGGAGAGAAGGCCAGATTCTCTGATTCCTCCTGTATCCTAACACTTATAGTTGACTTACTCTTAGCCTGCCTTGACTCTTCTCATTGTGCTTGGCCATCCCAGCCTTCTGAATGTTTGGGCCCCACTGAAAGGAATCATGTAGGGGCCTGCTCAACCAACAGGAAGCATTTTGACCGAACAGGGCACTGGCTTCCTGTCATATCTTTTTCATTGTCACTCACTGCAAGATGCCTTACTCAGCAGATAAATGACTGATTTTTCTGTAGAAGGTCTTCCAATACACGAATCCACCCCCCCCAAAGAAAAACCAATTGCCAATTTATTAGATGGAACTGTTTAAAATCACCAATGTTCAGCTTGTCTTTGCCCTCTAATGATGGCAATGCTGCACAATTAAACCAATGACTGCGATCCTGGCTCAGTTGCAAACTAGAATAAACTAGGAGATTTAAAAAAAATACCTTCGCTGGGTCCCCAACCCAGGACAAATAAATTCAAATATCTGAGGACTGGGGCAGGTGTTACAGCACTCAAATAATCCCACACAGCCAACAGGAGAACTGCAGCTTCAGCACACCTTCCAGCACAGCCTCCTGCTGGGCTCTACCGTATGCCTGGCCTTGAGGAAGTGTGAGGCATTCTTAAACTTCCATGTGTCTGCAATACTTCATGCAGTAATTCATGCAAGTATTTCATGCATTTAATTGAGCTAATAAAAAGTAAAGTGCTTCAATCACGCATACACACAATGTGTATTAACTATCCATGGGCATATGGTACCATCCAAGGCAGGTTACAAACTTACTGCCTTGTGAGACTTAATGGCCTGGAATTTGCAGAATATATCTGCTCAACCAACCCATGAAAAGTCATTCAAGAGAGTCACAACACAGTGGAAAACGTTCAGAGATGTAGGCCTGCACATTTACTGAGGAGTACACAGAACAGCCAAGTATACATTTTGGAGTGGTTCATTACATTCCTGTTGCCCTATCCAGTAGTTAAATGAAGCACAATTTAGACAGTCACAATGCCTTTGCATTCTCACCAACTCTAGCACTTCAGCTTTCCCCTTAGTATATTTTTCTTTTTTACTTTAAATGTGTACAAAGAAGTATGAGTACAGAGCTAGGTTCAGGCTATGCAGAGATGAGAAAGTCCTAGTTCCCATATCTGAGAAGCATAGGGGCTGGTTCAGAGGAGATAATACCACAAAGGTCAGTGCATTTCATCCAGAAGGCAGAGATGCTTAGATCAACATATGCTTTACTGTGGTTCTAGGTGCCTTTGTCTAAACAGATAACTATCAGAATCGAGAAGATAAAGCATCCAATTACTGGGATTGGTTTTTTTGTGTGTGATAAAAATGTTCGAAAGTTAAGATTATGATAATGGTTGCTCAACTCTGTACATATTCCCTTTGACAAGGGAATTTTATGTTCATACGTTATGTTTCAATAAAGTAGGTCTTAAAAAAAAAAACGCTGGGCGCCAATGACTTACACCTGTAATCCTTGTAATCCTTGCTACTCAGGAGGCTGAGAGCTGAGGATTGCCGTTTGACGCCAGCCCAGGTAGGAAAGTCCGTGAGACTCTTATCTCCAATAAACCACCAGAAAACCAGAAGTGGCACTGTGGCTCAAGTGGTAGAGCGCTAGCCTTGAGCTGAAGAGCTCAGATACAACACCCAGGCGCAGAGTTCAAGCCCATGACCACCACCACTAACAACAACAACAAAAAGCCCACTAAAGTGGGGGGAAACAACTAGTTGAAAATTTTCTAATACTTTCAGTATAGATGGCCTGAATGTCCCAGCAGAGAAGCTGGGTGTGGCCCGCTTCATGAACATGAGTGGCTCTCTGCAGATGGCATTGATAGAGGTACCATCAGCAAGGGAAGGACTAGGAGTAACCTTC
Source organism: Dipodomys ordii (assembly GCF_000151885.1). Classification (NCBI taxonomy): domain Eukaryota; kingdom Metazoa; phylum Chordata; class Mammalia; order Rodentia; family Heteromyidae; genus Dipodomys; species Dipodomys ordii. The sequence continues at coordinate 6,064,828 of NW_012267243.1, read as the reverse complement.
AGAGCTAGTGGAAAAATGAAGGAAAGGCAACTGCTCCACTGAGGGAGAAATGAAGTCTGCACAGAGAGCTCCATGCAGAGAATGACCTTGCCTGCCAGCAGCAGAGCTGAGCACACACTTCTTGGAAGGTGATGGAGAGACTGTGATATGCCTGCTTCTTTGCTCACTGACCTTCCCTGTTGCCTCCTTAGGCCCCTAGCCTCTTGGAACAGTTCATGAGCTTTCCCAAGGTTCCCTTGACCTCGCTTGAGGTAGAATTCACTTGTTTCTGGGGATCTATCACTGTGAAGCTGAAGAAACTCTGCATGCTGCCTTAATGTATGCAGCCATCTCGAGAACCGTGTTCTCGTTAGACCCCAGGGCTGCTTGTCACAGTGGCAGAAGCTTAAAAATTCTGAAACTTCAAAATGGTGTTCAGAAATCTTACAATGATGAAGAGAACAAGCAATTGACCTCCCGGGCTCTTCCGCCGCCTCTCCTCAAACTTTTCTTTGAAATGTGGCATGTCTACCACAGTCATGTATCATGCTGACCCTACAGAAGAGACAGATTCAACACAACCCTGTCCTTGGCTCTGAAGGCATGGGAATGGCATCAGGCAGAGCTACATGAACCATACCAGCAGAGAGGTATGAATGAAGTGCTGATTTTCAGACTGGAAAGGCCATGAAAGGCTTCATGAATGACTGGGACTGAGAGATGTTTCACCTTCCTATAAGTCGGAGTGAGGCAGGAATTCCAGAGGAAGGAGCAGTGTGATTGTATCCATGGGAGCAAGGACAGAGCAAAACAAGCCCTAAAGGGAACAAGACAAGAAAATCACAGAAAATGGGCCTGGAGAGATCCACAGTGACGATAAATACAAATACCAGTTAGAGTTATTGAATTCTGAAGGCCCTGGACAAGGCCCCGGTAGATTTCCACACTCTAGCTAATTATCTCAATGCCTCTGCTATTGATAGAAGAGGATTGCCTAATTCTTGTGGTGGTTTCAACTCAACACTGCAACACAGCAGTGTGGAGAAGGCACTCTATGGAATAAAGTCACATTTTGTGTCTTTAAGAGACAATGGAAAAAGAGCAAAGAGATGAGACAGACACTTAGAACCACAGTGCACCATATGGATGTTGATACCAGTGTCACAAGAGTCTTGACAAAAGATTCTGATCCTCCTGGAGGGAGCCTACAAACTTCTCAAGGATGGTGACGAGGCCTTCTTCATCTCTGCATGGCCTGGCTCTTACTGCCAAACATATGGTAGACATTCATTAGGTGAATGGTGCACATATGAATGAAGAGCTCATGTGTTTACATGAGCTCTTCTGCCATTCATCCTCTGCCCAGGATGTCTGTTACAAGTTCACCCAGAACTGCTTAACTTTGGTTCATATTGTTCCGCTCTTCTCCCACCCATGTTTTGCTTACCTCAGTCCTACCATCCTGACATCAGCAGCCCTCACTGTCTTCCTGGCTCTGATTCTGTCCGTGATGACAGAGTCTGTGCTGCATATTTTGAGTGTCTGCTATTCCTTGAAGCTGCTTCCTATGTACTAGTCCAGCAAGCTCCCTCCCTAAATCAGGGCAAAAGCTGACATCCCAGGGTGTCATGCATAGAGCTGGTGTTGTGTACAGTCACAAAGAGCCTGGATAATGTAATCTAGTAAGTGACAATTATGCTGTCTGAAAAATATAGCCATAGAAGTCCAAACCCAGAGCTCTCTATCTCTGAGAACAGAAGAAAAGTATATAGCCTGTCCTACCACATATGAGATGGATGCATGTGAAATTAACCCCCCTGAACTGGGTTGCCAGGTGTCCTCCTCCTCTGAAAAATCCTTAAATACAGAGCTGGCCATCTGTCCAGGAGCTGACGAGCTGCAGGCTGCAAGATGAGCAGTGGCAGCTTCTGCCCTTGCTGTCCTTGTCAGAGTTATAGAATGTTTTGTGGGGAAAGGCGTCTTAGAGGAACTGTTGCTTTCCCTGCTGCTTTGTGATCTCCAGATGTAGCAAATAAAGTTGAGGGAGATTCTCAGACTGCCGATAGATGGTTATTCCTGTATAAAGAAATAAGGTAGATTCTTGGGCTGGGAAAGTGGTAACTTTACTTGCCTTGCATGCAGGAGGTCCTGGGTTCAATTCCTCAGCGCCATATAAACAGAAAAAGCCAGAAGTGGCACTGTGGCTCAAGTGGTAGAGCTGAAGAGCTCAGGGACAGTGCCCAGGACCAGAGTTCAAGCCCGACGACCGACAGAGGAAAAAAAAAAGTGGCAGAGCTCAAGCCTTGAGAGAAAAAGCTTAGGACAGCACCCAAGTCCTGAGTTTAAGCCCCATGACCAACAAAACAAAAACAAACTTAGATATAACTAAGAAATAAGGTAGATTCTCATTACCATACAGTTCATTTTCCTGAGAATTATGTATTATTCCATGGTCACACAGCGACCCTCAAATCTTTTCAACTACATGGAGTAAAAGGCTGATACAGCACCTTCTGCATTAAACTATATTACCCTTACAATGATTAATGCTTCCTGCAGTGATTAATACTGCTGCCCTAACTAGATTGTGTGAGGTGGGTGTCAAGCCCAATTTTATCTCTAGGATCTCCTGATAGAAGTGCTCAATACACACATGAATAACAACTAACTTCACATAATAATTTGCAAGTATTTTCCTCATACATTTCTTAATTTAATTCTCATAATGCCCTTTGAAGTAGGTACTAACATTAACTCCCATGAGGCACCAGTAGCTCAGGCCTGCAATCCTAGCTAGGAAGGAAGCTGGGGCAGGAGAGCCTGTGAGACTCTTATCTCCAGTTAATCATAGAAAAAGCTGGAAGTGGACCTGTGGGCTCAAGTGGTAGAGTGCTAGCCTTAAGCAAAAAGAAGTTATAGGGATGTGGCCCAGGCCCTGAGTTCAAGCCCCAGGACCAGCTCCAAAAGATAAAATAAAGTAACCCAAACTCCCACTTTCCAGATAAGGAACCTTAGCTCAGAGACATTAAGTGGTATACCCAAGATCAAACAGCTAGTAAGGGAGAAATCTTTCTTGTGTGCTTTGAGCTATATGGCCTTGGGGGTTGGAGAAGGAATATCTACCCAGTCTTTGCATGCCTGAGAGAAGTACCAGCTCAGTCCCCACCCTCCACACTAACGTTATCACCTGATAATATTAAGTAGAAATGGATGAATGAATGCAGATAGTGGCTCCGCGTAGAATCAGTTGAGAGCAAACAACTCAAAGGAAAGAGACTATTTCAGGTCTTTCATCCGGATGCAAGGCACTGGAGACTACTAGTCTTCAGGGAGCTGACAGTCCATTTCAAGGGACAAATGTAAAGCAACTAGTATTACAGTTCGTGTCGTGATTTTGTTACACGACACTGAAGATGTAGCAGGAGCTCTACTCTGGCCCAAGAGCGCTTTGCGCTCAGGGTAGGAAGGTTGGCCGCTTGTAGTCTGGGGAAGATACATTTCATTAGGCAGAACCTCCCAAAAGAAGTCAAGGCAAACTGACAGGGTAGAGCAGGACAGAGACTGCACACAAACAAAACTTCACAAAGGGGACTGCGAGCGTCCAGTCCCGCTGTCTGGGTGCCTACCTGCCAAAGGAAAGCGGGAATGGGGCAGAACAGCAAGAAGGAGCAAGAGCCCAGTTCACCTAAGCAGAGGAGGGAGAGAGGTGTGGTAGCCTGCGGCCGGCGCCGACCGCGGCCGAAAGGGTTAGTTAAGGGGGCGGTCCAGAGCGGGTCCCGTCGGCCCCGCCCACCGGAGGGAGGGGGCGGAGCCTCTCCCAGTGCGCCCTACGATTGGTCGCAGGAAAGGCGTTACGCTAGGACCGTACCAACGGTCGGGGGCGGCGGAAGCGGAGGGTGGGTGTGGGACCGCCGGCGCTGCGTGGGGAGAGGTGGCCGGGGAATGGCAGGGTCGGGGGTGGGCGGGAGCCGCAGCGGCGGCGGCGGCGGCGGCGGCTGGGGGCGGTGAGCAGCGGGGGGCTGCCCCTCCCCGGAGGCGGCGGGGGCGGCCGCGGCCGCGCCGTACCGCTCCGTGCGGGCGGCCATGGAGCGCGCTTAGGGCCCGACAGGTGAGCGGCGTGGGGCGGGGAAGGGCGCGCGACCCCGCTCCGGGCGGGAAAGTGCGGGCGGGGCGAGGTGCGTGGCGCGCGGCGGCCGCCGAGGGGCGGGGCCCCTCCCTGAGGGGCCGGGCGCCCGGAGCCGGCCGGGCCGGGGCCCCGCGGCTGCCCGGAGGGAGAGTGGCCGGCCCTGCGGGCGGTCCTCGCCGGAGGGACGCGGCCTCGCCGCGTAGGTGCGGGCCTTACCTGAGGACGGGCTGGGCGCGGGCGGGCGGTCCCCCGGGGCAGCCGGCCGCGGTGCCGCCCTCGGGTCCTGCCGAGTGCCGGCGGCGGCGGCCCGGGAGGAGCCGCCTCGTGGCCGAGTGACCTGCAGGCCCGAGGCCAGGGGAAGGGGCTTCGGGGCCCCGCGGTGTCCTCGGGGGCCGGGCCCGCGCTCGCGCCGGGGCGCAACTTAAGGAAACCATATGGTAGTCCAGAGGGGGTTGCGCCGGGGAATCGCATTTCCGGGTGTGATGGTCCTCGGTGAAGCGAACCCAGACGCCGCCGTTCATGATCCGTGTGGAGCCGTTGTCAAGCCGTGTCCTTGATTCGTTTTAGTCAGGTTCCTGCGACCTACCAGCCAGGCTCCCGAGGAGAGGAGAGAGAAGTGGAGGGGACCGAGCGTGGGGGGTCATCACACAGTTAGGCATTTCATAGGACTTACCCATCATTGGGATGAGTAAACGACTTCATCATCTGGGAACAGGAGAGATGCTTAATATTGCCACATGTAGGACCAGGTAAGGGACATCTTCACGCAGCCAGCTTACCTCTAGAGGTTTATTTCTCACATTGGAAAGAAGACAGATAAGTTCTTTGAGCTATTAAAAGACTTCATAAAATAATCTGTAAGCAGGTAGAGTTAAGATTGATACTTATTAAGAATGCCTATTCTTGTAAATTCACGCTTGGATTTCACAGGGGTTTTTGGTTTGTTTTTTAAATCTCTAGTGACTTTAGTGTGTTTCAGTGTTACTAAGATTTCCTTGAGTTTATACAGAACCTTTGAGCTAAACTGAGAGTACTTCCACCTGTATTATTTATCATCCAGACAAGTCCTTGAAAAACTGAGGTTCATTGGCTGAAGATGCTGTTGTGTAGACTCAGAATCAGTCTATGGTGGATTTTAAATTATTGTATTAAATTAATAACAGGCAAAATTAGTGAAGATGTTGGACTTTGGGTTCTCAGGCCATCCGGTGGAATCAGGCAACAAGATGCCCTTCCGTCCACCTTTGACGTGAGTAGTGAAAGAGCAAGTAGTTCAGAGTCCCAGCCTCACTTATACTAAAGTACACTGATAAGATTGGATGGAGGTAAAGGATGTTTAGGAAATAGAATTCTGGCGGCTCAGGAGCCTGAGATCTAAGGATCCTGGCTAAATGCCAGCCCAGGCAGAAAAGTCTACAATTAGCCATAAGAAAGCCAAAGTGGAGCTGTGGTTCAAGTGGTAAAGCACTAGTCTTGAGTGAAAAAGTTAAGGGATATTATCAAAAAGGGGGATGGGATTTGAGCTTTCACAGCTTTCTTATGAAAATGTGAGGTCAGTTTGTTTCTTTACATCTGGTAAGAAATGCTGCATTTAGTTGCAAGAATGAAAACTTAAAAACACATACCTGTGTATGTGTTTTTTTTGTTTCCAAAAGGATTAGGAAACAAACGTCACTATTTCATCATTAATTTTCATAATCCTTTATGTCATTGAATTTATCCTGATAAGTCATGGCTTTTAGTTTTCATGTATAGATTCTAACTCTCACAGCTTTAAAGCTTCTGTTTTTTTTTTTTGGGGGGGGGTCCGGTCGTGGGGCCTGAACCCTGGGCCTGGGCACTGTCCCTCAGCTCTTCAGCTCAAGGCTAGCGCTTTACCACTGTGAGCCACAGCGCCACTTTCCGGCTTTTTTCATTTTTGCTTATGTGGTGCTGAGGAATCGAACCCAGGGCCTCAGGCATGCAAGGCAAGCGCTTCTACCACTGAGCCAACTTCCCAGCCCAAAGCTTCTGTTTTTTATTGCTTCTGAACTTTGAATTCCTAGACAAAATGTTATTTCCTTTCAGGACAGATATCACCTTTCTATACTTTGTGTTAATATCACTTCAGTGGTCTGATACTTCAGCTCTTAAACTGATAACCCAAATAGCTACTACAGTGGTTGGTTGTCTCTTGGTGGTAGCTGCAATTTTGTAATAGAAGCAGAAAGCTTCTGTTTATATGCTTGCCATTGCAAACAATAAAAAGGAAGCAGCCTTCTAAACCTAGATAATCAGGTCACTCTGGGATTAAATTCCAGGTAATTTTGTGGTTTGGAGTAGGAAGCACAGTTATAATGAACTCCTACAGTTCGTTATAGTACTTAGGGCCTAATCGTGCCTAGTACATGGTATATGTGCAGTAGATATTTGTTGGTGGAATCCATAAATGAAAAAGAATAAGGAAAGCAAATATTCTAATGCTAAATTATTTAGTTCCTCTTTTGATAAAAAAAAAGCCAAGAAAATGTATTTCAGACTCCTGTTGTAAATATGCTGTTGAGGTGGGTTTGTGTAAAGGGTGCTATCTGCTGGTGCTACTTTGAGATTCAGTACTATGATTGTATGGTAGTTTAGCCAAGTCAGAGTTAGCTGAACAACCTTCCTCCAGCCATTGTTCTGGCTAGGTTAACAATTGGGTTGCAGTCAATGCTTTTGCTTTAATGGAACTTAGAGCTCTTGGTAATGATCATGTAGGCATCATTGACTTTAACCATCCTCTTATCTTTCCTGTTGAGAATGAAAAAGGGGAGTTATCCCTCCCTCAGGTGTTTTCTCCAGCAGCCACCTGTACACTTTTTCCTTTCCTTTAGCTGCCACTTTGTGACTTAAGAATTTATTATTGTGCTCAGGATTCAGGGGGAAAAAAAGTCCTTGCTTGGCTACTTAAACCAGCTTTTTTTTTGAAACCAGCTTTTGATTAACTTAAGATGCCAGTGTAACAGCTAGAACTGCCTAAAGATAATATAACGCAAAGATCTTCTAATTTGGTGCTTCTTACCAAAAACAGAAGGAAGAAATGCCTGTCTTTGGATGTAAGGAATCTTAGGAGTGCATTTGTTCTCTCAGGGTGATAGAAGAAGTAGCAATGGATGCAAGGCCTGTACTGCAGGGCAAGGTAACAAGCCCTTTAGAGGAGAGGATGCTACTTTGGGTACATGATATGAGGAGGTCAAAGAATATGAAATTATGAATGTGTAAAGGAGAAAGAACCACATATAGGATGTAGAAGAAAGCTCATTATTCCATGCTTTCAGTTGTTGACTTCTGCTCTGTATGTGCAGCCATGTTTCTTTTATCTTATGTTGAGAAATAAGTTATTTTAGCTTATTTTAGCTATACTGTTTTGTAGAAAATTTCTTGCAATATGCCATATGTTATTTCTTTTTAACAATAGTTTATATTTTTGTTATCTCAAAATGACTCCTAAGGTCTCTTACTAATTCAGTAGGAGGCTTCAAGGTGATTGAAGTAATAGTTTGTTTTCCCTCTCTGCTTTTCTGAGTTATTGGATCTGTTTTTTTATTTGTTTTTGGTTGGTCATGAGCTTGAACTCAGGGCCTGGGTGCTGTCCCTGAGCTGTTTTGCTCAAGGCTGGCACTCTACCACTTTGAGCCACAGCTCTACTTCCAGTTTTCTGGTGGTTAATTGTAGATCAGAGTCTCACAGCCTTTACTGCCAGGACTGATTTCAAACCTCATTCCTCAGATCTCAGCCTCCTGAGTATATAGGATTCCAGGTATTAACTACCAACACTCAGCTAGATATTTTGTTAATAGCTTGCCTCCTCTTTCAGGGGTGGGGAAGATGTGTACCTTCTGGCCTTTTATGGCATAGAAACCCAGATGACTCCCTTCCTGAAAGTGAGTGTAAAATAGAGAAATAGGCTAAATGAGATTCTGTAAACGCTCCTTCCAGAATTAGTATATTAACCTTGTAACTATTGTTTGGTTTCCAAAGGATTATTTTATTCATTTCTTGTTTCTTATCCTTGGCTTAAATTGTGAACTTGCACCCTTACAGATACATTCAAGTAGTAATTCTGATTCCTGTTTCAGAAACCATTGTCAGTAATACTTGAAGATCTGGTTTCAGCCCTGCCTTGTATTATTCTTGGGCAACATCATATTGGATTCTCTCCATTCTTCTGTTAGCATTTCCAGATTATCTTACTCACAGTCCCAGCCAGCATCAGGAACCAAATTAGCAACATCAATAGCCTAGAAAGGCAAAAGTAAGGTGTATAGAAGCAATCGCTTCAGCAATTTAAAATTGAATGTATAAAGTTGGTGAATGTATTAGACACCTCTATGTTTTTTGCTGTTCTGTATCTTTGAGTTGTATATTTCAGGACTTCCCCATGTATAAAAAAGAGGCTGTCTGAGCTGGGAAGGTGGCTCAGTGGTAGAGCGCTTGCCTTGCATGCCTGAGGCCCTGGGTTCAATTCCTCAGCACCACATAAGCAGAAAAAAAGCCGGAAGTGGTGCTGTGGCTCAAGTGGTAGAGCGCTAGCCTTGAGCTGAAGAGCTGAGGGACAGCGCCCAGGCCCAGAGTTGAGGCCCCATGACCGGAACCTCCCCCCCCTCCCCCCCCCCGAAAAAAGAGGCTGTCTTTAAACTGAAGAATTGCTAGTTCAGAAGAAATAATCATAAAATTTTTCTCCTTTGTTACTTCTGTTATTCAAGAAACACAGAGTACCTCTCATATGCCCTGCACTGTGTTCCTTTTGGAAGTACAAAGTGAGTAAAGCATATCCCTTGTCTCAAGGAACTCACAGTATAGAAGAGCCATATAGGATGTGGGGGGGGGGGAATGGTAGGGGGGAAGGAGAGAGAAGAGGGGGGAGGGGATCATATAAACAAAGTGATGCCTGGAACCACACAGCTATCCTTTTAGCATAGACCTGTTTGAGGTTCTATTATTTCTGAAGATCATTTTATATGGTCTGTCAACTCGGCATGACCCTTAGAACATAAGGTTAAAGATTGAGGTGCTATATAACTGGGCTTGGTGATACACCTGTAGTCAGGCAGAAAGATTGCTTCAGCCCAGATTCAAGGTTAGCCTGGACAACAAAGAAAGAACCTTATCTTAATATTTTTTAGGTACTGTTGTCACACAAAGCTCATATATCTTTTGAAGAACTGCAGTGAATTGAACATTTAAGATAGAAAACATATGAAAAGCTGGAGGAAAACATTTAACATTTCATATTCGTATAATATGGCACGAATTAACTTTCTATGATAAGAACTATATCTACTGACAGTTGAGTGCCAAAATACCTACCATGTAGGAAGGGAGCTTCAGTATACCTGGCTCATTTAAAGCAGAACGCAAATTCTTATTTCTTCTGAGTATCTACATCACTGAACACTACCCATCTTTGGTTTTAGAACAGAGTTTGCTAGCAGTATCTGCTATTTATTTTTCTCTTCAGTTTTCAAGGAAGATGATTAGAAGATTGTCCTGAATTAATGTTTAAATGGAACATGTTGCAGGGATTTTTAAAAATTCTTTCAAAGAAGGAACTATTAGTTGCCTATTCCATTTTTATTCTTATACCCAGGAGGAAAGACTGCCTTAATATTTCATTAATGCCTGGTGATTGTTTTTAGTTGATTTCCTTCACGGGGAACTATTGGAGATTTTTATATAAAAGATTCTTTATAGAAACACTATGAATAATTTTTATTTTTTTTTTGTCGGTCATGGGGCTTGATCTCTGGGCCTGAGTGCTGTCCCTCAGCTCTTCAGTTCAAGGCGAGCGCTCTACCACTTGGGCCACAGCGCCACTTCCCATTTTCTGGTGGTTTATTGGAGATAAGAGTTTCACGGACTTTCCTGCCCGGGCTGGCTTTGAACTGTGATCCTCAGATCTCAGCCTCCTGAGTAGCTAGGATTACAGGCGTGAGCCACCAGCGCCCAGCTTGAATAAATTTTTTAGTGGTAATAAAAACGAAAGTCTAGCACTGAGACTAATTAGAACTATATGGAATTTTATTTTTCATATCTATAGCTTTAAGGTACTTTCTTTTTTTTTTTGCTTTAAGGTACTTTCAAGGCTTATTTTGAGAGCTTTATATAAACTTGTCATTTTTAAAACAAAACTAGTGTGAAAGGCATTTTATTTAGCTTTGTGTATGTGCGCACGTGCGTGTGCATGTGTGTGTGAAGCAGATTAACTTCATGCTTCCCATCTGTCTCAAGTACAGTGGGTATGGTAGAATTGAACTTTATAGAGAAGAGAAACAGGTTAAATTGTCTATATAGACTCCCAATATTCTGCCTCAAATTGTACTCCTCCTGAAGATAATTATTTAAAAATCTCATCTCAAATTTGGGGAAGGATTTGGTTCAGGGCTGTAAGACTGCTAGCAACTACTCCACTACTAGTAATGGAGTTATGCAATTGAGAATACAAAGTTATGGGACGTTGACTCCAGTGAGAGTTATTTTCTTTGTCATTCTTTTAGCAAGTCATCTTTGGGTTTTTGACGTAGTAGTAATAGGTAACAAGCAATCCTGTAGGTCTTCTAGGCATTAATTTTAGCACAATATTCATGGTAATCTTACTCATTTTTAATTTTTAATACTCATATTAGGTAGAAGTGATCTTGTTTTTTCATATGTGGAAATTGAGGATGTCTCATTTCCTAGTTCCACATAATATAGAAAAACAAGTGTTTAGGCCCAGGATTCTGAATGCTGAGCATGTATCTCTGAACCCTTGTTACAAAGAGCTTATATTTGTAATCAGAAGAAGTAAGAAGCTGTTTCTTAAGTGGAGAATTAACAGAGAAAGGAAAAATGCCAATAGAAGCCTATTTATCATATTTGATATTTTAAATTTTAGTTAAAAATTGGCATTTATAGACAAAAATGAGACTGTTGCTTGGCAAGCAGCAAGTGTGGGCTAATTTTCTAGGGAACTTGGCATTTATTCAGGTAATAAACAGTTGATGCCATTTGGTATTAGAGGTTTTGACTTTCTGAAAGGAAGTATACAATGCTAAGTAAAAAGATTTCTGAATTCTTTTGATTTTACTTCTAAATACTGCCATTAGTTAAAAGGAGAGACTGCTTTTATTTCTAAGGAACAAAGGGTATAAATTCCTAACAGTTAAATAATAATATGGCACACTTTAGTTATTACTACCAGTTAAAAAGACAAAGAGTATAGGCTTAGTTCAGGATGAAAGTGTGTATCATTCCATCTCTTCCCCCACCCCCCCAAAAAAAGAAAAAAAAGATTGTCATTTTTGCTATTGTTTATGCTTTGCCTAAAGTATAAAGGTTAGGCATTATAAACTGGATATACATAGTTGTGTGAGTAGGTGAGGATAGCTTTGATTGCTCTGCATAAGTTTTAGTAGTGTTCTAAAATATGTAAATTGATATGTAAAATATCTCCTCAAAACTTAGCATTGGAATCTGGGCACTGGTGTCTCATGCCTGTAATCCTAGCTATTTAGGAGGCTGAGATCTGAGGATCACAGTTCAAAGCCAGCCTGGGCAGGAAAGATATCTCCTTTAACCACTAGAAAACTAGAAATGGTACTGTGGCTCAAAGTAGAGACAACACTAGGCTTGAGCAAAAGAGCTCAGAGACAATGCCCAGTCCCTGAGTTCAAGCCCCAAGACCAACCAAAAAAAATTTAGCATTGGTGACTTGGTCCCCAGTACAGAGGGTTTTTTGAGAAAGGACTAGATCATGACAACACTGATTGTCATACCCAAAAAAAATCCAGTTGAAAATCTGTTTCTTGTTTCTCTTAGGAGACTCTTTATGTGTCTTCCTAAATGTTAATAATGGCAGAAAATAATGAAAATTATATATAACTGTAAACTCCTCCATAGAAAAAGCATTTACAAACAGGACCTAACAGTTTATTAAGTCTTTTTTGTTGTTGTTGTTGATTTAGAGCTTGAACTCTGGGACTATGTGCTGTCCCTAAGCTCTTCAGCTCAAGCTCCTACCACTTGAGCTACAGTGCCACTTCCCGTTTTCTGGTGGTTAATTGGAGAGGAGTCTCACGGACTTTCCTTCCGGGGCCAGCTTTATACCGTGATCCCCAGATCTCAGCCTCCTGAGTAGCTAGGATTACAGTCATGACCCACCTCGCCCCGCTGATTCAGTCTTTATGCTGAGTGATTAATGTTTACTCCCTGGCAGAATTGTTTCAGTCATGTGATTCATTTCACTGTGTTTGCCTCATTGATATATTTAGTGTCCTCAAAAGAGTTGATAATGATCAAAAGAATAGATAATATTGTACAAGTATTCCCAAAATATAATTACTTAAGACAATCATTTGTTTTTTCTTATAATTGAGTCCAGGTTACCTGGACTCAAGTGGTTGTTTTTGCCCACATGGTGTGGTCAGGGAACTCAGCTCATATTTGAATGTCCTTAATAGTTGCCCTTCTCTGCCTGGTACTTCAGCTAAGGTGGCCATGATAGCAAAGTGCTAGCCAGGCCTCTCTCTGAAGGTCACTCATTTTAGTGACCCCCCCTCATTTAGTGTAGCCCCCTAAGCCTAGTGGCTAGATAACAAAAGATTGAAAATGGAAGCTGCCAAAAGATCAAAAATGGAGGGAAAAAGACTTCATCTTTTGATGAAAGGAATTATTGATGTTTATCTTTGTAGATAGTCAAAGGTCTTAAAATCTTACCTCCCCCTTTTGTACTTGCCAAGTCTTCAGTTTTGCTGAAACCAACAATTAATAAAGAAATTGGGAAAAAAGGGCTCTTGTAGCTCCTACTGAGGAGAGAAGTCAGAGAGGTTGCATGATTAAGCATGATTACATACTAATTATAATCTCCACCCTTGCCACAAAACCCCTCTGTCTTATGCATGAGATGTTTGTAACTGAGCATATATTTGCCTTGTGGCACTCTACAATCACAAGACATGTTACACTCCATTTATGTGGGAAGATTCTGATTTAGCCACTAAATTGGAAACAAAAAGTGAAACATTTGTTTACTTTCATGGTAAGTTTTACTTTTCATCCTTGTAAATACAAGTTGGGATTTCTCTCTGTAACCTCAGAATTATTAGTGTGAAGTTGTCCATCAGAAGAAGGTTCAAAGGACTTAGTTATTAATGACACTTAGTGTCTCATTATTGACTTATAAGGACCTCACATAAAGTAGTCAGTGTTGGTGCCAGTTATTCTCATTAGCTGCAACATATGTAAATTTTATCAGATGATTTACAGCCTTTTCACTAACATTTTTTTGTATATGTTCTTCTAGCATCAGCCAGATTCTTAAAGAGGACTTTTTACCAATATCTTTTTTTTCTGTGTAATCTACATATATACCCAGAAAGTGCTTTATATAAGTGTATCCAGTTATCACAGACATGGAGTGATGGTTCTGGAAAGGTGATGCTCATGGTGGTAGTAGTGTTGGTTGTGAGTGATTTGAAGTAAAGGAAATAAGCCTGTTGAGCAAGCCCCTCACAGCAGTGGAGCTGAGAGTGAAACCAAGGTTCGTAGGAAAATTCTTTATAAAAGTCTGCTTTCTAAAATTTTAGTCTGGGAGGTTATACCAGCGTTTAGTATGAAAACTATTTATAAATGTACCATTTGCACTTTATGGTTAACATTTTTTGAGTTATGTTGTTACCTTGAGTCCACTTGTTCTTTGTGGTAGGCTCTGTTTCACATAATAGAAACATTAAAAATAAATGACCGTAATATAACTGGACAATGTCGCTCTGTGTGAAGCATTTACAGGAGGAGCTGAGGGCATGAAATACAGCAGACACACTTCTTGGGGATACTCCTTGGGGACGTTTTCACAAATAGTTTGGAGCGTACCTGGTAATCTTGCTTTTATTTCCTTAGTATTTGAAATGAGGAATGTTAAAAATCTGATTTGCAGAATATATAGTATGTTGCTTGTCCGAAATAAGAAGTGATGTTTAAAACGGGCTGGAAACCCTGTCTTGGGCATCCTTTTTCAAACATAAGGAAGTTAAGGATCACTAAGGAGCCAAGATCCTGAAAGAAAAATTAAGAGTTATATCCAAGAAGCTATTATACACAGCAGAATATAGCTAAGAATTGGTTGAAAGGAGTGAAAAGTTACAATAGAATGTGAGAAGGGAACAGAAACAGTTGTGGAGATGAATCTTGAAGGAAGAATTAGGGTTTAAATAAGAGAGAATAGGACAAAAGGGTAAGAAAATGGGATTTTAAGGGTGTTAATGAATGAGGACTGGCAGGGACAAAACCTGGGCACATTCAATTGATGCATTTGGTTATAACAGGGAAGAGGGGCAATTAAAGTGATACCAAGCTGTTAATGCTTTGCTAAGGAACTTTTAAATCCTTAGGTGTTTGAGGGACTAGAAAATCTATTTTGACTGTGTTAACTAGGCTGGGTTGAGTAAGGAGGCCTAGAAGTCTGGTGCCAAAGATTGCAAAGTTAACATGAAGGCTTTAGAAATGGCAGGAAGTGGGAAAGACAATGCCAAGTTACAATTTTACTTTTTCTACCTGGCTGTGGTACCTCATCAGTGACTATCATGAAAATTCAGCCTTTTTAACCTGTCCTCATTATGAAACTTCAGAGGTAAATAGTGAAATAATGTAACAATTGAAATATTCCTTAATATAAATTTCTCTTCTAGCTGAGTGGGTGAATTATTTGCAGCCTGAATTGGTAAGTATGTTCTGAGGCCTTTTCAAAAGGTAATGAGATTTCAAAACACTCAAAACTTGAGTTTTGGATCATTTTGTCTTCTCTTCATTTTGGCGGTGCTAACTTCTTATTGCATTGGTGATGGGGAAAAGACACCCCCCCTCAAAAAACAACAACAATAAAACAGCGAGGGTGTAGCTAAATCATAGAGCACATGTGTAGCTTGCACAAGGCTCAGGATCCCATCCCCCGCAGCACAAACAACCAAAGAAAGCAAAACAAAGCCCTAACCTGTATACTGTATGTTTGGGAGTAAGGTATGTATATAACACGAGGGCAGATTTTCTTTTTTGTACATGTAATATGCAACATCATTAGAAGATTATGCAGTGATCAGAAGATGTTTTGTAGAAAGGGAAAGCCAGTTTAGCTGGTCCCTTTGTGTCAGCTCCATACTGCATGTACCTGTGGGTATCCGCATATAGAGGTGCTGAGGAGGCTTATGCAGTTGGATTTCCATGTTACCTTTTATCACTGAAGCCTGAACTGTGTTCTGTTAAATAATTGAAAACAGTTGTATAGGTTAGGTTGCATTAGAACTTACATACTACTGTGTTCCACACCAAATTTGATACTGTCACAATCACATTTTAGATGCACTTAACTTGCCTTTGTTTCAACTAATAGTGTTACGTACTTCCTGAAAGACGATGAGGAAATAAAATAGGTGGCTGGGGATAATTAGAATCTGAATTTGACTCTCACTTTTGGCTTCTTTCATGAAAACTAACAGGAAAGGAGGGCATGGTTAATCACTACAAATAAACTTTATATCAGCTGGCTCAAAGCACTCTCCCTTATAACAAACACATTGTTGCTCCTCAGCTGTTTCCAGCTGTTATTAAGGGAGCAATCTCAGGTTTAGATGGGAGTTTCTCAGCCCCATTCAGTGGCTCTATCTTTTGTATTGGTTTTATTTCCTCAATTAATGGCTTGAGTTGTTAAAATGAATTGGAGAGCAAAAAAAAAAATTGTTACCTTCTTGTTATCTTTTTCTGTGACAATGCTGTGCTGCCTCTAGGCTTATAGTATGTATAGCAAGCCTGTGTTTTTAAATGGGCCTGTGGAGTGAGTAGAAAGCAGCCACCTCTCAGCATGTAAATGAGACTGAATTGTATGTTCTTGACACGTGTAAACATTTACATTTGGAATCTTCTAGCTTAAAAATTGCTTAGTGTGGTCAGTCCACACTTTAAGTACTTCTTTAGGTCTATGGCATGAATGTCTTTGTTATGTGCCCAACCATTCCAGACTTAGTAGTGTTGCTGTAGAAGCAGATTTTGTTAGTTTTCTTACTACATTCTACCAATAGCCAGATGAAATAGGGAGGTGTTCTTTACTTATTCAGATTTGATGATCCTTATTTTACAGGGATTTTAATTTTGAAAAATAACTTGTGAAGGACTGTTTGAGTAGAGATACACGACTAAATAAATGTTGTGCTTAAATCCATCGACCACATCTGACCTGCTCCAGATTGTTGAGTAAGTGGATTTGGAGAAAGAGTTATTACTTAACCGCTGCACACTGGGGTTTTTTTGTTTTGTTTTACTTTTGTTTCTACCAGTTCTAGGGCTTGAACTCGGGGCCTGAGCTTTTATGCTTAAGGCTACCACTCTTCCAGTTGAGCCACAGCTCTACTTCTGGCTTTTTTGTGGTTATTTGGACATAAGTCTCATGGACTTTCCTGCCTGGGCTGGCTTTAAATCCTGATCCTCAGATCTCGGCCTTCTGAGTAGCTAGGATTACAGCTACAAGTTGCTTATGCTTGGCTCTTTTTTGTTCTTTAGTTTTGGGGGCGGGGGTGTGTATGTTCCTATCTTACAAGGTATTATAAAACTTACATTTGGAGATGAATTGAAAAATACTGGTATTTGGGGATATTCCAAAGTCTGTGGATTTTAAGAGGTAAAAGTGAAAGTTACAGAAGTATGCATTGTTGAATGGATTTGCTGTTGTGGGTTTTCCCTCATTTTGGTAATTATTAGATAACTATTAGGCATATATGAAATTACTCCTACATGGCTCCACCTTCAAATTAAAGTAGGAATATTTGCTTTAATATTTTCAATGTATTCAGTCTTACTTAGGTCCTTCCCAGAATAATTTATTTTAAATTATTGGATCTTCTTAAATTCAAGACTAGTAAGGCTAAAAGGCTAAGTGACAAAGGCTTACAAAATGTTTAGGAATGAAAGGACAGAATTTCTGATCAAATTTTGCTTTGTACTTGGGCTTACAGGAATTGTGGAGGCGCTTCAGTGAAAAAAATGTGCAATTATGGGATCGCCTTGCTAACCATCACCACCTGCTCTCCTTGATAAGCCAGCAAGACAGTGAGTCAGGGAGAAGGAAAAAAGGCCAACATGAAGCTAAAGCAGCGAGTCGTGCTGTTAGCAATACTTCTTGTCATCTTTATCTTCACCAAAGTTTTCCTGATTGACAACTTAGATACATCAGCTGCCAACCGGGAGGACCAGAGGGCTTTTCACAGAATGATGACTGGTTTGCGGGTAGAGCTGGTGCCCAAGCTGGACCACACTTTACAGTCTCCATGGGAAATAGCAGCGCAGTGGGTGGTGCCCCGGGAAGTGTACCCTGAAGAGACACCAGAACTGGGGGCAATCATGCATGCCATGGCCACCAAGAAAATCATTAAAGCTGATGTGGGTTATAAAGGGACACAGTTAAAAGCTTTACTGATACTTGAAGGAGGACAGAAAGTTGTCTTCAAACCTAAGCGGTAAGTCTTCATCCTAAAAGCTATTGTGCTAGTTGGTTGACTCATTTTACTTGGGATCTAAATAGAGGCCTTCATCTCCTTTTCTTAGTAGTCTTTGGAGAAAAATAGAAGAGAAAGATTGCAATGTCTTTGAGGTCTTTTCTAATTCTAAAAGTTTGTGATTCTTTGAGTAGAGGAAATTTATAGGAACCTGTTTTGGCTCCTTTGAGACTAAGCTTTTGACAACTTGAGCTATCCTTGATTTCTCAAAAATCAAGTATGTACTATGTGTCAGGTGTTAAAAACACAAAATGAAGCTGGATGCTGGTGGATCACACCTGTAGTCTTAGCTACTCAGGAGGCTTAGATCTGAGAATTGCTGTTCGAAGTCTGCCTGGGAAAGAAAGTCCATGAGACTCATCTCCAATTAACCACCTAAAAAACAGAAGTGGAGCTGTGGCTAAAAGTGGTAGAGCACTACTAGCCTTGAGCAAAAAAGCTTAGGGACAGTGCAGAGGCCCTAAGTTTAAGCTCCACAACTGACCAAAAAAAGAAAAAAAAGCCAGCCCAGGTAGACAGACCATCACTGTGGAATCATGTAGTTTCCATGGCTCCCCCTTCCCCCCCAAATCCTCTGCGCTCTACAGATTCATGCTTTCCTCTGATCTTTCTGCTATTTTCATAGTTTTGCTTTTACCCAGCTGTCATGTAGTTGAACTCACAGTATAGAGCTTTTCATACTGGCTTCTCTCACTTAGGAGTACATATTTAAGGTTCTTACATATTGTTATGTGGTTTAAGCAAATAGTGTATACGTATATATTTCTTTTTATCATGGAATAATATTTTATTGTATGAATGTTCCGCAGCTTAAATTTCTATTTACCTACCAAAGAGCATCTTGTTTGCTTCTGTATTTTGGCAGTTGTGAATTAAGTTGGTCTAAACATTTATGTGCAAGCTTTTGTGTGGACCATAAGTTTTGAACTCATTTAGATAAATAACAGGAAACACCATTGCTTGATTATTTGGTAAGAGTATGCAATTTTGTTTTGTTTATAACTGCCAAACTGTCTTCCAAAATGGTTGTAACATTTTGCCTTTCTACTAGCAAAGAACAAGAGTTCCTTTTACACATTATTCTCACCAAGATTTAGTGTTGTCAGTGTTTTGGAGCCATGTTAATAGTTACGTAGTGGTATCTCATTGTTTCTTTACCACTATTTATAAGCAAAGAACTAGGCCATTCCAGTACCTCAGTAATTAAGTGGTTTGTTATACTGTTAGCTATCCCTTTGGACCTCTCCCTTTAGAGAGGTACAAAGGTAATTTGTGGGTTAATTCTTTCATACATATATATGTGTGTATATATATATATATATATATATACACACACACACACACACACATAATTCTTAAGTTTTCTGTGAGTAAAATGTAACACAATATAACATCATACTTTGTGAAGAGTTAGCTACTGGCAGTTTGTATTTGTATACTGTAAAAGTTTGTGTACTAAACATTTTTTTTCATTCCTCAGTGGAACTTTTTGTTGTTGTTGTTGATTGTGGGGCTAGAACTTGGGGCCTAGGCTATTTGCTCACGACTAGTGCTCTACCACTTTGAGCCACAGCTCTACTTCCAGTTTTTTGTTTTTAATTTTAATTTTTATTGTGAAAACACTGTACAGAGGAATTACAATTACATGGGCAAGATAATGAGTACATTTCTTATCAAGCATTGTAGTCTCCTCCTTTGTTTCCCCTTCCCATCCCTGCCCATCCTCACCCCCCTCTGCCCCCCCACCCAATCTTCCCCCCCCACCACCAAAGTTGTAAAGTTCGTTTTTCCACATAACAACTTGTACATCTCATTGTTGCAATGGATCCACCTGTATCCCTATTTAAATGATTTGTTTTTTCCCTTCCCCTCCACAAATTATACCAACCTCAAATACAGTGAAAGCAAGGGTTATACCATGGGGGAGGGACATACAAAGCAACAAAGAAATAATCTCATAAATGTGTTAGAAACAATCACCTGAAAAAAAAAACATTTGAATACATATCTTAGGGTTCATTTCCCTAACATCAACTTATCTGACGTTTTCTGCTTGACTCAGACATATACTAGTTATTGCAAATAAGGGAAACCATGGGACCTAAGTTTCTTTGGGCCTGGCTTACTTCACTTAATATAATTTTTTCCAAGCCTTTCCATTTACTAACAAATGGGGCAATGTCATTCTTTCTGATGGAGACATAGAATTCCATTGTGTATATACCACATTTTCTTGATCCATTCATCTACTGAGGGACATCTGGGTTGGTTCCGTATCTTAGCTATGGTAAATAATGCTGCAATAAACACAGCTTTAGTGTGGCCTTGTTTGTGATCATTTGGGTGAATGCCCAAAAGTGGGATTGCTGGGTCATAGGGGAGCTCTATGTGGAGTCTTTTGAGGACCTCCATACTACTTTCCAAAGTGGTTGAACAAGTTTACACTCCCACCAACAATGCAGTAAGGTTTCCTTCTGGCCACATCCCCTCCAGCATCTGTTGTTATTAGAGTTTTTGATTATCTACTTCCAGTTTTTAAATGGTTAATTGTAGATAAGAGTCTCACGGGGACTTTTCTGCACAAGCAGCTTCAAGCCACTGTCCTCAGAGCTCAGCCTCTTGAGTAACTAGATTACAGGCCTCCAGCGCTTGGCGCAGTGAACTTTTGACAGAATAATACCTTCATATTTCTTGTTGCAGTAGAGGAAGAAATATTAGGAAAAGATACAAAATTAAATTTCCTTTATTAACAACTATTAAAAGATAGGCGGAGAATGAATATATTTAGGATCTCAAAAAAGATCAATGTTTGCCTGGAACTGGGAAGTCTGAGGTATGGAAGACAGGGTAATTAGGCAAGTTAATAAAATGCAATAGAGGCTGATGGCATGCCCTTCTGCAGAAGTGAATGTTGCTTAGTTGAGAACCAGGCATTATGGTGCGTGCCTGAAATCCCAAAATTTGGAAGGCTGGGACAGGAGAAGCAAGAGTTTTAGGCCAGCATAGGCTACTTGGGAGAAGTTGTTGTAATAAATAAATAAATACAGACAGACCTTTAGGAAGTAGAAAATTCATTGAACCAAGGCATGGTGGTTCACATCTGTAATTCCAACCATTATAGAGGCTAAAGTAGGGAGAAGGTGAGTTTGAGAACAGCCTAGGTGACAAACTGAGTACCACCCTCGCCTGTCCAGAGAAAAAAAAAGGGAGGGAGGGAAAGAAAAGAAAAGAAAAGGTCTGATTTCCTAATAGTGTAGTGAATATACACCTTTTTCCAGGCTTTACACCAAGTATTTTTGAGTCTGTTAATATGTTTAACCTTAGAGGCAATTCAGTTCTTTTCTAGAATAAGAAACTGAGGCTTAAGTAAGTTAACTTGAAAGGATCACAACATAATAATTGGTGGAGTTTGAGTTTGAACTCAAGTATATCAGTTTTAAACAGTTTACACACACATGCGTGCGTGTGTGCACACGCCTTTCTGTATTTGCTTGTTATACACTTGATGATGTGGAGCACCTATCATCAAAAACTGCTGATTTAGTGTGAAGTATGATTCTTGTAGCCTGAAAGATTAGCAGCATAAGCAAAGGTGGGGGGAAAAGAAAAAAATAAAATTTATATAGAAAGAAATGAAATATGAGCATTTTGTGTTTAAATAAGAGGGGTTCCTCTTCACATGCACTCTTTCTACACTAGAGATAGTTTCGATGTATTAGAAAAATAGATATTTCTGATCAGGTGCTTTGTAGACAGGCCTGATGTGTGAGAGGGGACTAGAGACCACACTGGTTGAGTAGGGGAGGTAGCAACAAATAAGTGTAGAAACCTTAGTTACTTCTTGTTCACCTCATACCTCTTTCTACTTCTGCTTTTTTTTTTTTTTTTTGGTCAGTCCTGGGGCTTGAACTCTGGGCTTGGATGCTGTCCCACCACTCTTCAGCTCAAGGCTAGCACTTTACCTCTTAAGCCAAAGCACCACCTTGATCCTTTGATCTCAGCCTCCTGAGTAGCTAGGATTACAGGTGTGAGTCACCAGCACTCAGGTTACTTCTGCACTCTTTACCTTCTCTTCCAGATCATCCAAAAAAAAAAAAAAAACATTTCCACTCTTCTCTGAAAATGCTCATAATATCCAGGTGTTTCTATTATCCACTAGGCAAAACCTACCCTCCACAGCCTAGTGATCAAGAACCTTACAGTCTGGCCCTCCTCTCTGCAGGGTCTCAACTTTCCTCTCTCATCTTCTAAATAACCTATGCCTTCATACTCCCAGGCAACCTCCCTGGCCATCAGCAAGATGTATGAGCCGCTGCAGAAGGTGGTACCTTCCTTAGTCATTTTACTTGCTACCCAGTGTTGGTTTATACTGGGCTCTGTGCCAGGCTAGGAAGATAGGTGTAGGTTTAAGTACTTGTGTAGAAATTGGCTGCAGTCCCTGAACACCCAACAAAATGCTATTCTGACCCTCTCAGGCCTCACAGCTATTCAGTCTTGCAGTAAGTGCAAGTTAATGTCCTCGGTCAGACTCTGATGTCCTTCACAAGAATGATAGGAATGATTTATTGGCTGTTACTGTATAACTTGCTGCTCTGTCAGTGACGTAAGATGGATCACTCTCTGCTGAAAGGAGAATACAAATCCTCACTGCCAAGTCAAGACGTGTATCTTTCTTTAATAGCCTCTGTGGTTTCAGCATCTGGAACTGGGTTGTCCACACCCTCCTCAGAGATAGAAGGTGTGTATAGGTAGATGACATGTTTAGGAACATAGACACACTATTATTTACACATTTTCCCTCAACCTTGTCAAAGTGATTTTTTTTAATATGGCTGTCCATTCAGGCAGTAAATTGATTTTATATGGACAAAATTAAGCTATCGTGGGAAAAGAATGTAAAGCAGGGGCCTAGGACTGGGTAGAAATAAAAGGGATTATCTCAGGACATGCTAAAATGAACCTTAGAGACCAGCTAGATGGTCCTTTCATATCTTACATAGACAAAATGAGCTAAAGATTCACATCTCATGACTGAGATGTAATTCTTTGGATTCTTCTTCCCTCTCTCCTTGCTAGTCTACCTCCCAAAATTCCTGGGTTCCTCTATGTATTTATATTTCACTCTGAGAAGCCTTTACATGTATTGCAAAGCTCTGTGATATTTCACTGTACAGAATGTATTGTGCATTATCTCTTACCTTGCTGTGACACCACTGAAGTTCTGAAAAAATATTTCCCAGCTGGGTGACAGCCTACACCTATAGGAAAGAGAAAAGTGCTTGTTTTAGCATCAGCTTTTGCTGTAGTGGTATTTCAAAACTGCTTTTAGAGGCAACTTATTGGCCATGCTGAGAAAAAACTAGTGCCCAGTAGATGGTAACACTTTACTGTCTTATAACATGAATTGCTTCATCACTTTGCCTTGAAGATAGGAGACTTGACTTCCTATTCTAAGGTAATTTAAGTTGAAGGTCACCCTTTATAGTAACATTTTTTATTTCCCCTTAGGTAGTTCTTTCGTTCGTGGCTGTGAGGGGGGGGTATTTTTCTGCTCAAGGCTGGCATTCTATTGCTTAAGCTACACCTCCACTTCTGGCTTTTTTGATGGTTAATTGAAGATAAGAGTCCCTTGAATTTCTCTGCTAAACTGGATTTGAACTGCAATCCTTAGATCTCAGCTTCCTGAATAGCTAGGATTACAGGTGTGATCCATCAGTGCCCATTTCTCCATAGTTATTTCAGCATTGGGATTTCTACTGTTCTTAGCGGAACTGCTGGTCTTCAATCTCAGCTTATTTCTACTTCATAGTTCCCTTGTAAAGCCTAGTAGGTTTCCTTTGATTCAGGAATGAAAATAAACATTAAAGGTCATAGGTAAATTAAATAATTTCTTCCCAATAAAAAGGCTTAAATATACCAGGCGCCGGTGGCTCACCCCTGTAATCCTAGCCACTCAGGAGGCTGAGATAGAAGGATTGGGGTTCAAAGCTAGCTCAGGCAGGAAAGTCTTTGAAACTCTTATCTCCGATAAACCACCAGAAGACCAGAAGTGGCGCTATAGCTCCAGTGGTAGAGCACTGGCCTTGAGCTGAAGAGCTGAGGGACAGCGCTCAGGCCCAGAGTTCAAGCCCCATGACCTACCAAAAAAAAAGAAAGGCTTAAATATTTCCTTCTCCCTCCCCTCCCCTTTGCTAGGAAGCCCATGTTGACCTAGAACTCCCTATGTAGTCCAGGCTGACTTCAAGCTTGAAATCCTATGTCAGCCTCCTGAAGACTGGGATTATAAACATGTGCCACTGTGCCTGGCGAAATAGTATCTTTAACGATGTTAGTAGAAGGAAAATATTCCTGTTTTCATTACCCTCTGGTTATGCATCTGGTGTAAAATTACCAGAATGCATTTAAGGTGAAAGAGACCTTAGAAATTACCTCTAAGTTCAGTCTCTAGTCTTGCACATAGGGAATCTGATACCCAGAGAAGAGAACAGTTTTGTTTAAAGCTATCCCAACCATCACTTTGCATCCAGGGCTCCTTCCCCCATAAGAAGACTGATTATTTTAGCAGCTTTTTTCAGAAGCACCTTTGCCTTCTTATTAACAAAAACTGAGCTGGCTTTAAACCATGATCCTCTAGATCTCAGTCTCTTGAGTAGCTAGGATTCAGGTGTGAGCCACCAGTACCCAAGAAACTTAAGCTTCTATTGTAAACCTTACCACAACTTCTATTGTAAACCTACCACAACTATTTCAGTAAGCAAAAGTTTTATTATTTCTTTAATTCTATCCAATAAACATTTTAGTAGACGTTTATTAAGTACCAGCACTATGCAGGCTATATGAAAATGATTCTTGCCTTCTAGAAAATTATGTGATTATACTTAAACTACATTGAAAATCCGTTGGGGGGGAGGGTAAAAATAACTTCTTGCTCTGAGCACTGGTGGCTCACACCTATAATCCTAGCTACTCAGGAGGCTGAGATCTGAAGATCACAGTTCAAAGCCAGCCCAGGCAGGAACGTCCATAAGACTCTTTATCTCCAGTTAACCCCAGAAAACTGGAAGTGGATCTATGGCTCAATGTGGTAGAGCACTAGCCTTGAGTGGAAAAAAGCTCAGGGACAGCACATAGGCCCTGAGTTCAAGTCCCAGTACTGATAAAAAAAATCCCACAACGTCTTGCATGTTTTATTCATTGAGTAATTGCTGAGGCTGATAAAGAATTCTTTCTGTCTCTGCCTTCTCTTCATGCCATCTACCAGCAATTTGTGAGTTACAAAATTGTTTTGGGATTGAGAAAAGAGGTGTGTATGGAGCAGAATCAGACTTGCTAAGGTGTGTGTTCTACCTTTCGTACTATGACCTTTCATACTAATGCAATTAATATCTACACCTGTGCTTCCCATTCTTTTTTGCAGGTATAGCCGAGACTATATAGTAGAAGGAGAGCCATATGCTGGTTATGATAGACACAATGCAGAGGTTGCAGCTTTTCATTTAGACAGGTATGTGTGATCCCAACAAATTATGTTCACTTTGTTTCCTTTCTTTTGTTTCCTTGAGCTCATGCCTGTAATCTAGCAACTCAGGCAGCTGAGCTTTGAGGATTACAGTTTGAAGCCAGACCAAGCAGAAAAGTTCATGAGACTCTTATCTCCAACTAACTTCCAAAAAGCTAGACATAGAGCTATGGCTCCAGTGGTAGAGTGCTAGTCTTGAGCAAAACAGCTCATAGACGGTGGTTAGGCCCTGGAGTCAAGCCCAGGACTGGCACCAAAAAAAAAAAATCTCTTTTGATGAGTACCTGTGAACTTTTTTCTAAAGGGTGACACACTAGCAATCTTTCTTGTAGTTCTGTGAGTACTTAATAATTTGGGGAGAAAATAATAATTTGAGTGATACCAGGAATGCCAAGTAAGTTACATATTTTAACTAGACTTCTGCTGACTTTCAGCTCAACCTAGCATGCCTTCTGTTATTCTCATGAGTTACTTGTTATTACCAGGAGTGAAGATATTATTGGTAAATAAGTATCAAGCTGAAAATTGAAATTTGAACTCAAATCCCTGAATGAATTGTCCATTGGTTGGATCTGGCTCTCTCATTGGGTTTTTTTGTTTGTTTTTGTTGTAATACTGACTTACCCTTTCTACTGGAAGCATACAACATGAATTATATAACTAAATATAATGTTCTTCATATAAAATATATGTAGTTTTAAAAAAGCAGAGTAATTTCATACGAACAGATATGAATTCAAATTTATTAGATGAGGGAAGTTAATATATTTTTTCAGCAGGATATGAGTTGGGAATCTCTTAGCCAAACTGTTTGGAATCCCAGTTACTTTCTTACTAGCTTTCCAATTTGGTATATTGATGGACTCTTTTATTTTTTACCTTTTTTTTTTTTAATTCTGATGTTACTGGAGCTTAACTCAGGGCTTTTGCTTGCTAGACAGTCAATCTACTACTTGAACCATACCTCCAGACCTTTTTATGCACTGGTTTTGTTTTTGAGTTAGGCTCTCACTTTTTGCTTGGGCCAGCACTGTACCATGATCCAACTATTTTACATTTCCTGTTATATCTTGGTACATACCAGCATACTCAGTTTCTTCCATTGAGATGGACTCTTGCAGGCTGGCCTGGAACAGTGAGCCTCCTGATCTTAGCCTTTCATATGGCTGGGATGACAGATCCATGCCACTGTATCCGGCTGTTTGTGGGAAGTGGTCTTTTATGTATGCTTGAGCTTTCCTTGAACCACAGTCTTTCCAACTTCAGCCTCCCAAGTAACCTGTTTATCAGTGTGAGCTAACAGCTACTGGCTAATATATGGACAGACTTTAAAAGAAATGATTCCAGAGGGGGGACCAAGATGGCGACAGGGCAGTAGGGAAACGCCACAGCTCTCTCCAACCACAAAGAGAGTTCGAGTTCCAACGCTTAATCTCCCCAAGAGACCGACAACAACAAAAAGACGAACACTCAGAGAAAAACCAGAGGTGGAAAATAACAAAAAAAGAAAGAGAAGAAAAGAAGAATTTCAGAACAGAGAAGAGCGAAGACCCCTCCCCCAACCTTTACTGGCCGCGCGGCAGTGCTCCAAGCCGCCAGCCGGCCCGGCGGGGGCTGCCAGAGCCCCAGAGACACAGGGGGCCACTTGCAGATCACCAGGTACCGGTTCGCAGAACAGCGGATCGCCAGGAACAGAGAAACCTACCAGCCGGGATTCTCCATGAGGATCCCACCCCCACCCCTCACTCTCCACTGGAGCAGAGAGGCTCCATCCCGCCAAAGCCGCCCGGCACCAGCAGCACGACAAAGGGACCTGTCGGCAGACCACCCGCCCAATCGCGATCGCAACGACCCGGCGGGGGCCGCCCAACCCAGCCCGCAACCACGCCAACTGAACTCGGATTGCAACAACAACTGACGACCTACACCACACAGAAACAACCAGCTCCAGGGTGAGTACTTCACAGGGGAGAGTGCATCCCTCAAGGGAGACCAGAGCTGGAGGGAATACCCAGACCCTGACCTAGACTCCCTACCCCAACACCGGGACCACAGGACCCACTAAAACTGGGAACTGTTCGAGAGCTCCACCAGCTGGTGGAGCACACTCTGCTGGCCAGGCCAGAGCAAGAGTGCCCCTGGAAGGGAACTTAAATGCCCAAGCCAGGAACAGCACCCCTGGGTCAAGACTACCAACAGTAGAAGAAATTTGAACTGTGTCCCCCAGGCTGCATAACCTAGGTGGTATACACAGCAGCACAGGCCTAACCAGCACGCTCCAGGCTGGGGCTGGAACCAGGCCCGGGGATCCAGCGCCTGAACAACACAACCAACTCCTCCCAACTGAAGTAAAAAGCTGAGCATACGCCTCAACAGAGGGGAGAAAACCAGGAAACAACACTCCCCGGGAAGCACGCCTGTGACAACAAAAGACCTGGAGGCTCAGGACAAGAGAAGCCCAAACCCCACCAAAACTCTACCCATATACCCTAGGCTGGGAATTGGGCAACACAGGCTGCTAGCACCTGATAATAAGCAGGAGCTCAGGCTGATAAGGCGGCTCAGCAATAGAGTGATAGTCTTGGATGTATGAGGCCCTGGATCTGATTCCTCAGCATCACAAAAGCAAAAAGGGTCAGAAGTGGTGCTGTGGCTCAAATGGTAGGGTGCCAGCCTTGAGCTGAAGAGCTGAGGGACAGCACCCAAACCTAGAGTTCAAGCCCACAACCAGCCCAAAACAAACAAACAAAAACACATCAGGAGCCCATAGCAGACTCCAGTATTTGGGAGAGTGCATCCAGAGCATCTGATCTCCACAAGAGTACCCGTAGGAGCAAACACAAGCAGTTTAGGCTGCTCAACCCTTCCAAAGGCGGGAATTGCCAGCAATCTACAGCAGAGAGCTGAGAATCCTAAGTAAGTCAGAATAGCAGCTGGAAATAGGCTCCCAACAGAACCCAGATCAGGCACAGACTCTCTCTACCAATACAGAATCAGCAACCAAGCAAAGACAGACACACCAAAACAAAATTGAAGAGCAGTCTCCTGAACCCCCATGCGAAAATCACAGAGAAAAATCACAAGGTTTATCACCACCCAGGACAGCAAGCTCACCTCAGAAGCCAGCAGCCACGCAGGGGAGAGCCCCAGTGGGAGCAAAGCAGGAATGGAAGAGAAAAGCTACATCCAAGGGTTGCTGGAGGCAATGACTCAAGAAATAAAGCGAGAAATGGATCAGAAATTGAAAGCACAAGGATGAACTATCAAAAGATATACAGGATATCAAACAAAAGTTGGATGCAAAAAGAAATGATTCCAAGTATTTGTTTAATAAATTAGTCTTATAACGAAACCAGGAAAAATATAGGTGAGGTTTCCATCTTTTCTTGATTGGGAAGGATTTCCTATGTGTTTATACAAATCCACATATACACTAAAACTCTAGTAGAATATGGGTAAGAACTTAAGCAGTGAACAAAACAGTAGGAGCTGTCAATTGCTAATGTGTATGGGAATAAGCCTTTCCTCACTAGAAACTTTTATTTATTTATTTATTTTGTGGTCAACTGACCAAACTCTGGGCCTGGGCACTGTCCCTCAGCTCTTCAGCTCAAGGCTAGTGCTCTACCACTTGAGCCATAGTGCCACTTCCAGCATTTTCTGCTTATGTGGTGCTGAGGAATCGAACCCAGGGCCTCATACATGCAAGACAAGCACTCTACAACTGAGCCACCTTCCCAGCCCCCTCACTAGAAACTTTTAAAAATCGAGTTTAATAATGCAGCTGAAAATAGCACAGGTTTAAAATGATGTTTTGTAAATTGGCAGGAATACATTGAAATTCCAAATTATGATAGCGTTAATTATGATAGTGTTAATTTCAACCTTTCTGTTAAGAACTCGTCTACTGGGCTCTGGTGACTTATATCTGTAGTCCTACCTACTCAGGAGGCTAAGTTCTGAGGATTCTGTTTTGAAGCCAGCCTGGGCAGGAAAGTCTGTGAGACTCTTAACTAATCATCAGAAAGCCAGAAGTTGCAGTATGTCTCAAGTGGTAGAGTCCCCCAGACTTGAATGAAAAAGGGGCAGCACCCAGCCCTGGGTTCAAGTCCTAATACCAGCAAACACACATAAAAAGAACTCTGCCATTTTTTGTCAAGACAATATTCATAACCATTAAATGAATAAATTTCTTTTTATTCACATGCCTAAGACATAGCTGGAACACATTAAAGAGAAATGATAAAATATTTAAAGCTAGATACAACTGTCATAGCTGTAGCATTTTGTAGTAGTCAAAGCTAATAGCAACTTAAGTATATCCTGATAAGAAAGAAGTTAAATAAATGTTTATAATGCTATGACTTTTTGCTGCTTCTTTTTAAGACCTAGTGGCAGAGAGTTCGCTAAATCCTATTCCCCCTCCTAAATGGCACACTAGAATTCAGATTTTATTTGCCTATTTCCTACCAGCAGATCATGAAGATCCTTATTTCCAGACCAATATTCTATATTATCCATCATAGCAATTTTTATTACTGTGATGAAGTGTTATTTTATTTTATATTTCCCGTTACATGCAAAGTTTATCTTTTTATAGTATACCTGTTTATTAAGTAGAGGGAAATATTCTTGTATAGAAATGATTGTTTTTAATGTGAATTGAATATAATGACTTGTACTTGGAGGGTCTTTTGTTTGAAAGTTCTTCCCTAGCTCAAATCCAGATATTCTGTGGCCAGCCTCACTGTCTCCTTTGCTAACTGCCACCCAGCCAGCTTTAGGTGCCACTGTGAAACTGCCCCCTCGTCACTAAGCTGGCTGCTTTTCTTTGATTGGCAGTTGTCAATGCATAGAAAGACTATTTTGTACCCTTTTTGTCCATCCATGACTCCTGACACTTTTCTGCTTTGACTTGTGTTTCTCTACTACACTCAGACCTAGCTGCCTTCTCTTGCCTCGTGTTTCTCTTTGTTATGTTATTTTCCATTCGTACATTTCCATGTATTTCATTCATCTCCTTGCTTTTGTGGCTTTTCTAAGATTAGGTTTAGGACAGAACCAGTCCTAAACAGATCATTTGTTCTTTTAAGTCTTTCAAATGGCATGGAGAAAGGCTTATGATATAATAATGAGTAAAAAGCAGGATACGAAACTGCATACAGTATAAGCCCTATTATATGTCTATGCATAAGCTAGAGTGGATGTTTATATATACAGGTAAGGAAAACATGTTTATATGACAAAATGTCAGTAACTTTCTGGATTGGTGAATTGTGGGTGATTTCTGTTTTCACTATCGAATTTCTCTGGGCTTCAAGTTCTACATCTCTTGTCTGGGGAATGTTTTTTTTAGGC
Source organism: Dipodomys ordii (assembly GCF_000151885.1). Lineage (NCBI taxonomy): Eukaryota > Metazoa > Chordata > Mammalia > Rodentia > Heteromyidae > Dipodomys > Dipodomys ordii. The sequence goes on along the minus strand of NW_012267243.1, from coordinate 6,034,308 downwards.
AGGCAATGTCATTTAAACAAAAAAAAAATGTTGCTGGTTGCTGGTGGCTCACGCCTGTAATCCTAGTATTCAGGAGACTGAGATCTGAGGATTGCGGTTCAAAGCCAGACTGGGCAGGAAACTATGTGACTTATCTCCAATAAACCACTAGAAAACCGAGAGTGGCGCTGTAGCTCAAGTGGTAGAGCGCTCGCTTTGAGCTAAAGAACTGAGGGACAGCGCCCAGGCCCAGAGTTCAAGCCCCATGACTGACCAAGAAAAAATTTTTTGTTTTCAGCTGGTACTGGTGACTCACACATGAATCCTACCTACTTAAGATACTAAAATCTAAAGGATCATGGTTCAAGGCCAGTTTAGGTAGAAAAGTTCACTAGACTCCATCTCCAAAGTCACCAGCAAAAAGCCTGACTGGAGGCATATCTCAAATGGTAAAACACCACAAGGGCCTAGCAAGTTTGAGTCCCTAAGTTCAAATCTGCCTTCCCAGTACCTCAAAAAAAAAAAGATTGTTTTCAACTGCATGGTAATATTTAACCATTAGAGAGACCATTAAATCTGAGTTGTCCTGTTTGTTCTTTTTCTTTTTTTATTGTGAAAATACCGTACAGAGGAGTTACAATTACATGGGCAAGATAATGAGTACATTTCTTATCAAGCATTGTAGCCTCCTCCTTTGTTTCCCCTTCCCATCCCTTCCCATTCTCCCCCCCCCCCGCCCCCCCACCCAATCCTCCCCGCCTGTCCCCCCCCACCTGAAAGTTGTAAAGTTCGTTTTCGACATAATGACTTGTACATCTCATTGTTGCAGTGGGTCCACCTGTGCCCTGTTTGTTCTTTTAGGTCCATCTGCATAGTTTTGTCAGTGTGCTATTTTATATAAGCTTTAACCTATGAACTTAAGTCCAAGTTTTTCTAATGCTTCGTTTAAATTTTAAATTTTTACTAGGAAAATTTCCTAAGTAGAGGTAGAAAGGATAATATAATGATCCCATATCCCCATTCCCTAGATTCAACAGCTGTTGACATTTGGTACAGCTCACCTTTTACACCTTTTTGCTGGAGTGTAAAATTACAAACATTTTGACATGATATGCGTAAACGTTTATTCTTTTAAAAAAAAAAGATACCATCTACGATATAGGATTCACCACAATTTTTGAGAATATAATTTAAAGTTAATCCCCAAATATTTTTTACTTTTCCTCTTCAACTTTGGAAACCAGGATTCTGGGCTTCCGCCGAGCTCCCTTGGTGGTTGGCAGATACGTTAATCTTCGGACAGAAATCAAGCCTGTTGCCACGGAGCAGCTGCTGAGCACCTTCCTAACTGTGGGTAAGAAGAGTATAGAGGACTTCTAGACAGGGGGAGAGGTAATAATCATTGAGCAAGCTGGTTTGTGTCTTTTAGGACTTGAAGAATTCAAGGGAATGTAAAAGCAAATAGGCAACCTGATCTCAGGTTAGTGGGGGAATTGGATATAAAAGTAGATAGCAGAAAATTGAAAGTTTTCCCAATGTACTCTCAATAGTTCTTCTACAGTAGAAAGTATGAAGTTATTTATTGGTAGTGAAAGTAAATGATAACTTCATTTTCTTCTGTTTAGTTTTACTACTAAGTCTCAAATCCAGGTTTTTGCTTAAAATGAGTCTTCATATCATTGGCTCTGTTATTTTCTCCAACGTGTGTGTGTGTGTGTGTGTGTGTGTGTTCAATTGAGAACTGTCGCCTTAGAATTGAATAAATCTTGAGGCGACTCTGTAAGATAACAAAACATTCCCTTGTAGGGTGGCTTTTGGCGCTGCCTTTCCTACTCTGCTAGGATTCGTTTATAGCTCACTATACATAAAACAGGCTCCAATTTCCATTATCTCACTCTCAGGCAAGGGACATGAGCTAAAGTTCTCATTCTTGTTCTGATTAGAAAGTGAAAAATTCACAGGTGCTGTGAATCCTCTTCATGATGACTATGGTTTTCTTATATATCACAAAAGCATAGTATCACTGATTTGTTTCAGATAATTTTCTTTTTTTGCCGGTCCTGAGGCTTGAACTCTGTGCCTAGGTGCTGTCCCTGAGCTCCTTTTGTTCAAGGCGAGCACTCTGCCACTTGAGCCACAGTGCCACTTGTGGATTTTTTGAGTAGTTTATTGGAGTTGTCTCATGTTTCTTGCACGGATTTGCTTTAAACAGCAATCCTCAGATCTCAGCCTCCTTAGTAGCTTGGATTACAGCAGTGAGCCACCTGCACCCAGCTTCAGATCTTATCTGTTCTTTGCTTTGCTTTGCTTTAATTGGTGTGAGGCTAGAGTCTGGGCCCTGTCTTTAAGCTCTTCATCTTAAGGCAAGCACCCTATCACTTGAGCCACAGTGCCACTTCCAGTTTTCTGGTGGATAATTGGAGATAAGAGTCTCAAAGACTTTCTTGCCTGGGCTGGCTTTGAACCTCAATCCTCAGATCTCAGCCTCCTGAGTAGCTAGGATTACAGGCGTGAGCCATCAGTGCCCAGCATTTTGGCCTATTTTAAAATCAGGTTGGATGTTTTCATGTTGTTGAATTTTAAAAATTGTTTCTCAGCTAAGAGGTATGACTCAGTACTCCAGCACTACAGATTATCTCACTCTTTACACTCAACAGTTGTGCAACTGTTATCTCCATTTTCTAAAGAAGATGTGGAGAGGTGAAGGATATACCTAATCTTGTCATCTCTTAAATCCTTTCTGTTTTAAGACTGAGGTACAGCTCAGTGGTTAAGTGCTTTCTTTTTTTTTTTTTTTGGGTCCGGTCGTGGGGCCTGAACTCTGGGCCTGGGCGCTGTCCCTCAGCTCTTCAGCTCAAGGCTAGTGCTCTACCACTTGGGCCACAGCGCCACTTCCAGCTTTTTTCTTTTTGCTTATGTGGTGCTGAGGAATCAAACCCAGGGCCTTGAGCATGCAAGGCAACCGCTCTACCGCTGAGCCACCTTCCCAGCCCATTAAGTGCTTTCTTAGCATTTATGAAGCTCTGGGTTTGATCCCAGCACCCCCCAAAGAGAAATATATATGTATGTGTATGTATATATAATAATGCAATACATATTTTATATATAAATCTAAATATGCTTAGTATTTGTTAATATTTAAATCTAGAAATCTAATGCAGACCCAAAATTCTTAACTGATACACTATATTTTGTGTGTGTGTGTGTGTGTGTGCGGTGTGTGTGTGCTTGAACTCAGAGCCTTCTGCTCTCATTCAGCTTTTATTTTTGGGCGCTGTCCCTCAGCTCTTCAGCTCAAGGCTAGTGCTCTACCACTTGAGCCACAGCGCCACTTCCGGCTTTTTGCTTTTTGCTTATGTGGTGCTGAGAACGAACCCAGGGCCTCAGGCATGCAAGGCAAGAGCTCTACCACTGAGCCACCTTCCCAGCCCTTTTATTTTTTTTTCTTGATGGTTAATTGGAGATCAGAGTTTCATTGACTTTCCTCAAGTCTCAACATTCTGAGTAGTTAAGATTATAGGCATGAACCACGGGTGCCAGGCACAACTAACAGGTTTCATATAAGCTATGTTTTGTTTGCTTGTATGTTATTGTTGTTCATTTTTAAACTAGAAACTGAATGTGAGTGTGCCCATTACTACTTAAATGTCATTGTTTCTAGGACAGCATAGGGTGTGTGTGTGTGTGTGTGTGTGCGTGCATATGAATATCCGCATATGTATCTTTTTCTCTATCTCTGGGTATCGATTAAGACTTTTTTTTTTTTTTTGTCGGCCATGGGGCTTGAACTCTGGGCCTGGGCGCTGTCCCTCAGCTCTTCAGCTCAAGGCAAGCGCTCTACCACTTGAGCCACAGCGCCACTTCCGGTTTTCTGGTGGTTTATTGGAGATAGGAGTCTCATGGTCTCTCCTGTCCGGGCTGACTTTGAACCTCGATCCTCAGATCTCAGCCTCCTGAGTAGCTAGGATTACAGGCGTGAGCCACCAGTGCCCAGCTCGATTAAGACTTTTGATTAAAACAGTATAGGTTTTAGACTGGCCATCTTCCTGTCTGTATGTTCAACTTCTCCATCTATGAGAAACTTGGTTTCTGTTATCCCTAATCCGTTCACTTATTTGCTTTTCCTTCTCAACATATATAACTGAACTGAGCACATGTCCCCTTTCTTCTTCCTCTTGGTACTTTAACCAGAACCTCTTTGTTGCTGAAAAACAAGAAGATACTTCTTTTCTTTAATCAGAAGAGTTTACAAAGGTTCTGTGATGGTAGTTGACTTCTGACAGATGCCAGATGGAAGAAAGAAGGGAGATTTACTTTCTAATATGTGCCCGTTTATACTTTGTGGATTTTTTTTTAATACCATCTGAACTATACTGTATAATAGGAAGTTCAGGATTTTCACTTTCTTAAGGCCTGCTTACATTGCTGCTTTCATTTCCCTGTTTGGGGAGATTTGGGAGGTTTTGGTTTTTTTTTTCTTTAAGTGTGTTTGGATCCTTTCCACCCTTTAGGAAACAATACTTGTTTCTATGGGAAGTGCTATTACTGCCGAGAAACAGAGCCAGCGTGTGCCGATGGAGACACAATGGAGGGGTCTGTTACGCTCTGGCTCCCAGATGTGTGGCCGCTGCAGAAGCATCGACACCCCTGGGGGAGGACTTACAGAGAAGGCAAATTAGCCAGGTAAACGTTCCTGTGAGCCACTACTTAATTCTTCCAGTGCCAAGCCGGATGCCAGTCCTAAATAGAAGCCAGCTGTTCTATCCAAAAATAAGAGTTCTCGAGTCAGGGGCAACCTGTTAAGCAGGGACTTTCTTCTCTGTTTTGTTGTTGTTGTTTGCATTTTTATTTTGTTGGTTTTGTTTTATTTTTTTTTCCTGTTGGTCAAGGGGCTTAAGCTCTGGGCGTAGGCACTGGTCCTGAGCTCTTCAGCTCAAGGTGAGTGCGCTACCACTTGAGTCGCAATGCCACTTCCGGTTTTCCGAGTGGTTAATTGGAGATAAAAGTCTCACAGACTTTCCTGCCTGGTCTGGCTTTGAGCCATGATCCTCAGATCTTAGCCTCCTAAGTAGCTAGGATTACAGGTGTTTTTAGTAGTGCCACTGTATTAGCTTTCTGTCACTGTTAACAAATACATGAGGTCCATCAACTGAAAAGCAGGAGAAATTTCTTTTGGCTCATAATGTCAAAGATTTTAGTCCATAGTCTCTTGACTACATTGCTTCGGGCCTAAAATGGTGCAGTGCTTTGTGGCAGAAGCACAAGGTGGCGGAGGCTTCTTGCTTCGATGTGGCTGGGAAGCAGAGAAGGAGAGAGGGTGGGCCGAGGTTCTGATGTCCCCTTTACACCTGCTCCGGGTGACATAGCTTTTTTTTTTTTTTTTTTTTGGCAGGTCATGGACCTGAACTCTGGGCCTGGGCACTGTCCCTCAGCTCTTCAGCTCAAGGCTAGTGCTCTACCACTTGAGCCACAGCGCCACTTCCGGCTTTTTTCTTTTTGCTTATACGGTGCTGAGGAATCGAACCCAGGGCCTCATGCATGCAAGGCAAGCGCTCTACCACTGAGCCAACTTCCCAGCCCAACATAAGCTTTTTATAAATGTTCCATCATGTCCCAGTAATGCCACCGGCTGAGAATCAAGTCTTTAGTATATTATCTTTGGGAGATATTTAAAGTCCAAATCGTAACATTCTACTCAGCTCCCAATTTTACATCTCACAATGTGTTCAGCCCATCTCCAAGAGTCCTGAAAGTCTTTAACTGTGCCAACATTGCTGAAAAATCAGGGTTCCAGAGTCTCCTCCAAGACTCAAGGCAGACTCTTAGCTGTAAGCCCCTGAAAATAAGAAAAAAGGAACAAGTTACATACTTCCAAGATAAAAATGATGGGCTGGGAAGGTGGCTCAGTGGTAGAGCGCTTGCCTTGCATGCCTGAGGCCCTGGGTTCGATTCCTCAGCACCACATAAGCAAAAAGAAAAAAGCCGCAAGTGGCACTGTGGCTCAAGTGGTAGAGAGCGAGCCTTGAGTTGAAGAGCTGAGGGACAGCGCCCAGGCCCAGAGTTCAGGCCCCACGACCAGACCCCCCAAAAAAATGATTACAAGGGTAAACATTCCGAATCATTTCAAAAATGGAGGAATAGGAAAATGAAAGGATTGGACCAAAGCAAGACTGAACTCCAGAGGGGCAAATAGTAAATCCTTTAAGCTCCATGACCACCATCCAGAGCATACAATGGTATAATGTGAACCTCAGAGACCTTGGTCAATCCCACCCCTATGGCCTAGCTGGTTATAGCCCATATGGCTACCCTCTTGGGCTGGCTCGGCTTACTGCCTAGAACTTCAGTAGATAGGCATTTTATTGTTCTTGCATCTCATGACTTCCTGTAGTCTCCCTTGTAGCTTTGGCTTCACTCTTACAGTTTTATGTAGAAGCTACTTGTAGACTTCCAGGCCTTCGTTTGAAATCTCAATGGAAACCTCCATAGCCCCATAATTCTAACATTCTATATTGATGCTGCTGCTCTCTGTCACAGTAGCCAGGCTGCTTGGAGTGTCTTTCTCAATGGCTGAATAATTCCCTAGACTCTCCGTTCAGCCTGGCATCTCTCCTGTTGTTACAGAGTTCTTGACTCCTTTTTGATGGTGCTAAATATGTTGACTTGAACTTTATATGCCCTTGTTTTCTTGTCAGACTACAAGTTTCTTTATAATTCTGCTCTATGTTTACTCCTGTTTCTCATAGTAAATACAGTTAAAATAACCATTCTGCTGCGTTCCCCATCATATAAATGATTCTGCACCTTTAAATTTAGCTTTTCTGCTAAATCTCAGGGCATAGAAAAAAACGTAGACAAGTTCTCAGTCAAATGTAATATGAATGGCCTCTAATCCAATCCCCAATAGACCCTTCTTTCCATCTGAGATTTCAGTCAGCATAGCCTTTTCTATCCCAAAATCACCCATTAACTTTTGCTTCCAGCATTCCAGCCTTTCTTTAGCCTGCTTCCCCAAACTTTTCCAAACTCAAAAGGCCTCTGAACCACAGAATACCCAAGATAAGTAAATTTTAAAAGAGGATCCATTGGTTTTGGGACTGTGGAAAGGCAGAGCATTACAATGGGAATCTGTTGTAGAGTGAAGCTGCTCACTCCATTATGGTCAGGAAGCAAAAAGATGAAAGAGGTAGCATTTGGGTGCCTATATTCCCTTCTGGTCATGCCCCCAGTGATTCAACTTCCTTCCACCAGCCCTTATCCTTCAGTAGCACCACTGGCTACAACCAGTCCTTTAGCACATGGTCTTTGGGTGACTTTTAAGATCAAAACTAAATAGCCAGGTGTAGTGTTGGCACTCAGTAATGACCCTGTGATGTTCCTTGTCTCCAGGTGGGAGTATGATGAGAGTTACTGTGATGCTGTTAAGAAAACATCCCCATATGACTCAGGCCCACGCCTTTTAGACATCATTGATACTGCAGTCTTTGATTACCTGATTGGCAATGCTGACCGACATCACTATGAGAGCTTTCAAGATGACGAAGGCGCTAGTATGCTAATCCTTCTTGATAATGCCAAAAGGTAAGACCAGCAGGACTATCAGTTTCTGTATACAAAAGGATATTCTAGGGCATTGTGTTAGTCAGCTATGAGTCACTGTGACGGATACCTGAGATAAACCAATGTCAGGATGAAATGTTTATTTTGCCTCACTGTTTCAGAGATTTCAGTCAGTGGCTGATGGGTTCCAAAGTATCTGGGCTTGTGATGAGGCTTGAAGCATGTAGTGGAGCAAAGTGCTCATCTCATAGCATCTGGGAAATGAAGAGGCCAGAATCTCAGTACCCTCTTCAGCTATATATCCCCAATGGGATCTATGACTTTGTTCTACCAACTTCTAGTAGCACCATAGGCTGGTCACTTGTCCTTTGTATATGAGCCTTTGGAGAACACTTTAGATGTACACTAAAGCAGGTATCTAGAGCACAATTAATTTTTTTTTTGTCGGTCGTGGGGCTTGAACTCTGGGCCTGGGCGTTGTCCTTCAGCTCTTCAGCTCAAGGCGAGCACTCTACCACTTGAGCCACAGCGCCACTTCCGGTTTTCTAGTGGTTTATTGGAGATAGGAGTCTCACGGTCTCTCCTGCCTGGGCTAGCTTTGAACCGCGATCCTCAGATCTCAGCCTCCTGAGTAGCTAGGATTACAGGCGTGAGCCACCAGCACCCGGCCACAATTAATTTTTTTAAAAAGTCCTCCTTTTTCCACTTAGAGCCTTAGCTCTTGGTATCCCTCCTTCCCTTCCTCCTGAGTAATTTCAGAGTACAGGACATGCACCTTGAAATGCTGTTGAAAACTAGAAAGTGGTCCTCTTTACAACTGGAAGCCAATTTGTCCCTATCTATATCATTCTTGGCTATGATGTTTACATAACCTCAAATCTGAGACGTTCAGATTTAATAAAATAGAATTTATTTATGATTATATGGAATCTGAAGGTTTGTGCATTTTAAGCATTAAGACAGCTTAGACCCATGAGATGAGCAGTTATACAGTGATTTTATATAAAGACAAGTTAACTTTTAAGACAAGCTTACTCATTTTGAACAAATAGAACAACATCCTTATTATTGTAGGCCTGAGTTATTTAGAGAGCACATTTTATTTCCATTTTGCCCTCTGCATTCACCAAGGGAGCCAGTTCAGTTCAAAGAAATATTTCAATTATTCTATATAAGTGTTTGCTGAAGAATGCTTCCTTAGAGCCCAGAATTGCCCAGCCCTGGTTACTTCTGCAACCCAAGATGCTGGGAATAAGCTTAGGCATGGCTCCTCAGGAAAGAATGCTTGAGCAGCATTTGTACCATCTTCTACTGAGCAACAGGCACCCCATGCTCTGTGCAAGTTCGTGATCGTTACAGAAAGTAAAGGGTCCATAAACAACACTACTCTTCTGACGACGTCAGGTAGTGATCAGTCCTATATTTACTCCTAAACTTTATCCTTACTTGTAAAAATGGTAGTTTTTTTGGGGCGCTGTCCCTGAGCCTCTTTGTGCTCAAGGCTAGCATTCTACCACTTGAGCCACAGTGTCCCTTCCAGCTTTTTCTAAGTAGTTTATTGGTGATAGAGTCTAATGGACTTTACTGCCTAGGCTGGCTTCAAGCCTCAATCTTCAGATTTCAGCCTCCTGAGTAGTTATGTGAGCTACCAGCCCCTGGCAGCATGTAATACCTTATATGTCCCAAAACAGTTACTATCTTAATCCCTTTAAACTGTTGGAACAACGGTTACTTATAGACAGCAAAATTTTATTGGGCACAGTTGAGGAGGGTGGAAAGTTTTAAGAACAAGGTAAGGTGCCAGCAGATTCATTATCAAGTGAGGAGCCATTCCTCATGGATGGTGCCTTCGATGTCCTCATGTAGTAGAAGAGGTACACAAGCGCTGCTGGCCTCTTTCCTAATGGCACAGATCCATGCATGAGAGTCTTTCCTCATGATGTAGCCACTTCTTAAAGGCTTTACCTCTTAATAGTGTTGCATGGGGGGTTAGGTATTAACATGAATTTATGGGGTGGTGATACAAATATCTCATACTGTAGCAGCTGCTTTCCCTATTATTATTGGAGAGCCTACCGGGTACTACAAGGTAGCAGACCTCCATAAATTAAGGTGAGATTTGGGGAAAAGAGTGAAAGGTTGACAAATTCTCCATAATTGCTTCTCTTTTCCCAGTTCTGAATTGCTCCCCCCTCTCCTGCTGATAGAATCAAGGCTTTGAGCTCTCAGCTTTCTTGCTCACAACTGATGCTCTACTATTTGAGCCATACTTCTATTCTGGTATTTTACTGGTTAATTGTAGATGGAGTCCCATTAACTCTTCTGCCTTGGCTGGCTTCAAACCAAATTTGAGCCTGAGTAGCTAAGATTGCTGGTGTAGCAACGATTGCTGGGTTCCTAATACCTTTTTTTCTGGTGCTGGACCTGGGGTTGGAACTCAGGGCCTAGGCATTGTCCCTGAGGTTTCTTTTTCTCTACCATTTAAGCCATAGCTCCACTTCTGGCATTTTGGTGGTTAACTGGAGATAAAGTTCCATGGCCTTTCATTTCCTGGTTAGTTTCAAACCTCAGATCTTTCTCTCTTTTTTTTTTCTTTTGTTGTTGTTGGTGGTGGTGGTCATGGGCCCTGAACTCTGGGCCTGGGCGCTGTCCCTCAACTCTTCAGCTGTAGACTAGCTCTCTACCACTTGAGCCTCAGCCCCACTTCCGGGTTTTTCTGCTTATGTGGTGCTAAGGAATTGAACCAAGGCATGCAAGGCAAGCACTCTACCACTGAGCCACCTTCCCAGCCCCTCAAACCTCAGATCTGTCATGAGTACCAAGATCTCAGGCTTAAGACACCAGCACTCAGCTCTGTTATCCTTTTCTTTCTTTCTTTCTTTCTTTTTATTTGATCGTGGGGCTTGAACTCTGGGCCTGGACACTGTCTTCAGCTCAAGACTAGCATTCTACCACTTGAGCCACAGTGCCACTTCCGGTTTTCTGAGTGGTATATTGGAGATAAGAGTCTCACGGAGGGCTGGGAAGGTGGCTCAGTGGTAGAGCGCTTGCCTTGCATGCTCCAGGCCCTGGGTTCGATTCCTCAGCACCACATAAGCAAAAAGAAAAAAGCCGAAAGTGGTGCTGTCACTCAAGTGGTAGAGCGCTAGCCTTGAGCTGAAGAGCTGAGGGAAAGCGCCCAGGCCCAGAGTTCAGGCCCCACGACCGGATCCCCCCCCCCAAAAAAAAAGAGTCTCACGGACATTCCTGCTTGGGCTGGCTTTGAAATGTGATCCTCAGATCTCAGCCTCCTGAGTAGCTAGGATTACAGGCGTGAGCCACTGGCACTGGCTCTGTTATTTTTATATCTGTATTGAATCAGTGTTTTCTCAGCCGTTGTGAAAACTGTCTACAGTTTTGCCATTTGAAACTTTGCCTATATGTGCACCTTAAGGAATAGGATATTGGTAATTTTGGAGTAGAACAGTATAGCTTGTTATTTTAACTAATGGCCATCTGCTTGTTTGGGAGAACACATAAACAAGGTTAAGAGTTCTCAAGTTAAGAGGTTTTCACATTCCATCCCTTTGGTCTATGAACTCTATACTCTGTTGCCATAGTTAGACTCAGCAGCTTGCATACAGTATCTTAGCAGGAAATAGGGTCTTTGTAGATGAGTTATTTGTAGATACTTCAGTACAGGCTGTTACTGATGCTGTGTCTAATTGGTCATGCCCTGCTTATTTTTAATTTAAATGATTTTAGCTGCTGGAGCATGAAATTATCTAGGATTATATTTGGGTTTCATACAGAATTTGCTGTTGCTTTGATAATGAGATGAGAACTGATACTTCCACCTAATTCACTAAGTTTTCATTTGGTTTTCAGCTTTGGGAACCCCTCGCTGGATGAGAGAAGCATTCTTGCCCCTCTCTATCAGTGTTGCATGTAAGTTATGCACAGCAAGCGCGTGTACCTGCGCTGCCTTCTTTTTCAGGTTCGCAGAATAGCAGTACGTAAGTTTTCTTGATTGTAAGTCTCTGAACAGTGCTTTTCATACTTTTGCAATCTAAAACCCTGGACATCCTGAGATCTTCTTGAACCAGGGAAAGGTAAAGTAATTCAAGGCTCAGAATTCATTTTTAATATTGTATGAATAGAAGTTCATAATCTCGTTAGTAATACATATCTGTGTTTGGTTTAATATCAAAATATAATCAACTTCCTCACATGTCCTACCCCATTGTCCTCAAAATTGAAGTAAAATTTATGTACTTATTGGCTACAGTCCTGTTTCTTTGGGGCTTTAAGTCCCTTGCCCATCACATACCTCCTATGTTTGCATATCTTTGTTTGTTTTGTTTCTTGTGCTAGTACTGGGACTTGCACCCTACCTGGGTGCTGTCTCTTTCCTCTCAAGGCAGGTACTCTTATCATTTGAGCTACAGCTTCCCTTCTGGCTTTTGGCTGGTTGGACTTTTCTGATCTGACTGGCTTAGAACCTCAATCCTCCCATCTCAGCCTGCTGAACAGATAAGATTTATGGCATGAGGGCTGGGAAGGTGGCTCAGTGGTAGAGCGCTTGCCTTGCATGCATGAGGCCCTGGATTCGATTCCTCAGCACCACATAAGCAGAAAAAGCCAGAAGTGGCGCTGTGGCTCAAGTGGTAGAGCGCTAGCCTTGAGCTTAAGAGCTGAGGGACAGTGCCCAGACCCAGAGCTCAGGCCCCATGACTGGCCAAAAAAAAAAAAAGATTTTTGGCATGAACCCCCAGCTCCCAGTATATATCTAAGTATGAAACTGTATAAACCACAAGCAGCTTTTTATAAGAATTTAATAATTGCTTTATGTCAAGAACAAAGAAAATGAGATAAAAATTGAGCTCCTGTCTCAGGTCATTAATTCTCATCTCATTTTAAAGTACTTATATCATTATGTGTCTGGTGCACACATCCACTCATACTGGACAGAATGTATTCTTTGGCTTCTATCTATAGACAGTTCTAGAACTGAGATCCTCGCATTCCTGAATCTAAGAGTGAGAAAAGTATGTAGAAAAATACATCTGACTGCCAGTAAGTGTTCAGTGTTAGCCAGAAGATGGCAGCTCTTCCTGAACAAAGGCAAGGGTTTTCCTTCCCCCTTGGCAGAAAGGCGGCTGTTGGAATCCTAGATCTATCAGTTATTTGCTATATGCCCTTGAACTAGAAACATTCATATGTGTCCTCACAGAGGATCACAGTAGCTCAGTAGCTACGTACATATTACCATATCAAATGATGCTAATCGAAATGAACTCGGAGATGTGGAAATGAGTTTTTGTTGTTGTTGTTGCTGTTTTTAATGTTTAATGTTGTTTTTAATGCGCATAAAGCTCAAAGAGGATGGACATGCAGATTTCTTACTCTAAATTAGTCTATAAATGCACAGAGCAGCAGAGTTTCCCCATGTGGACTACCTCAATCTTACTGCCTTTCATCCAAATTCACCCTTCAATATAGCTGTAATCTTCTTTTTTTTTTTCTTTGGTTTATCCCCTGTTGTCACTTTTGGATTCTGGTACCCTGTGTCTTATATATGTGTTTATCTGATTTGGGGAAGGGAAGGGGAGAAATAAAATGGTGAGACAAAGGACAAAGGGTGAACCAATGCACCAGCGATCCTCACAAGACACTGTGTTGGAAATGAACTTTACAGCATGGGGTGGGGGAGAAGTAGGAGAAAAATGAGGGAGCGGGTAACAAAAAATGTACTCTTTACCTTACTTATATAACCGTAGCCCCTCTGTATATCACCTTTATAATAAAATTAAATTTTAAAAAAGTAAAAGAAAAAACTATACCTACCAGTTTCTTTAATTGTAGGCAAAGATGACATGAAATGATATATGGAAGGTATACAAAAAATAGTGGATTGTGAAAATAAGAGAAAATTCTGTAGAAAACAAAAAGTTAAGTATGAACCAGGTGCCTGTAATCCTAGCTACTCAGGAGACTGAGATCTAAGGATCATGGTTCAAAGCCAGCCCAAGCAGGAAAGTCCAAGAGACTCTTATCTCCAATAAACCACTCCGAAAACTGGAAGTGCACTGTGGCTCAAGTGGTAGGGTGCTAGCCTTGATTTGTAAATGCTCAGGGACAGGGCTCAGGCCCAGAGTTCAAGCCCCACGAAACCAAAAAAAAAAAGTATGTACATCAAGGATCATTGCTGTTCACCTGTTAAGTATATAGAACATGAAGTTTTGAAGCATTCACATGGCAAGTGAGACTGTGGCCTTTCCTAGGACCTGGTCTGCTTTGCTTTCTCTTTTTTTTTTTTAAATGCCTTCCTCCCTTTCTCCCTTTCTTTTTTTTTAATTTTTAATTTTGCAGTATAGGGATCAACCTCATTCACGGTCTCGCACATGCTGGGTAAGTGCTGTCCCACTGAGCTAAGCTGAACGTTTTTTGTTTTTTTTTCTTGTCAGTCATGGGGCCTGGACCCTGTTCCTCAGCTCCTCGGCTCAAGGATAGTACTCTACCACTTTGAGCCACAGCACTACTTCCAGTTTTCTGGTGTTGAATTGGAGAGAAGAGTCTCAGACTTTCTTACCTGGGCTGGCTTTGAAGTGCAATCCTCAGATCTCAGCCTCCTGAGTAGCTAGGATTACAGGCGTGAGCCACCAGCACCCAACCTTTTGTTTTAATAGCAACAAAACTGTGCCAAAAGTAACATTTATGGACTACCCACACATGGCTGAACTGGTAGAACACTTGCCTAGTAAATTAGAAATTCTAAGTTCAATCATTAGTACTTCCAAAAAAAACAAAGAATTTACTCAAGTAATCCTTAATTATATTTATTGATGCTGGGAAGTAACAGTACATATAATCAAGAATTGAAAGAAGATGTATTTTGAGTTGATAATACCAGTGTGCTTTAACCAGGAAATAGAAAGACATGTGTTAAGCTGGGGGTATTTAATATTTAAAAATTATTAAATTTTAATGCAACAGTGAACATAACAAAGACGGGATGAAGGAACACGGCCTAGGAAGGAAAGACATAGAAAAGGCAAGAATTTGGGCCTCCGTGGAAAAGGGACAGTCAGCTCACTAACTAGCAGGGAAAGACTGACCTCTGGAAGGTAGGCAAGCTGCAACAACCCTCTGGAGTCCAGGTGGAGTGTAGGCAGGCCGCAGTCTGGAGAGGAAGAGGTTATTCAGTAGGAATCTTCTGGGCACCGTTACGACACTTTGGGGGCTTGCTGATTGAACTAGGGTGGGCGGATAGCCTGCAAGGCTCAGGATCCTATGTCAGGAGAGCCTCCGAGAAGTTATCACCAGTCCTAGCTGAGGCTTCAAGATTATCTTCTGGAAATTTAGATGACCTCCTTCTGTATCACCAACCCACTGTTTCAGCCAGAAGCATCCAGAGAGCCCCCTTCTTCCTGCAGTATCCCTCTACTGAGAAAACTTAAAGAAGAAAGATGCTTACAGGATTTCATCGACTTTGGGAGACGATATATTGAAGGGGGAATTTGGATGTGAGTCCACATGGGGGAAATTCTGACGCTTTGTGCTTTATAGAATTATTTAGAATAAGAAATCTGGTTACTTAGGAGGCTGAGATCTGAGGATTGTGGGTCAAAGCCAGCCAGGGCAAGGAAAGTCCTTGAGACTCTTTATCTCCAATTAACCACCAGAAAACTGGAAGTGGTGCTGTGGCTCAAGTGGTAGAGCGCTAGCCTTGAGCTGAAGAGCTGAGGGACAGCGCCCAGGCCCAGAGTTCAAACCCCATGACCAACCCCCTCCCCACCCCACCCCCCCGCAAAAAAATCTGCACGCCCATCGTTTTTGTGCTTTATGCAAGCTTCGGTCTGCCTAAGTCATTGCACAATAGGCTTCCATTTGCAATCAGACATTCCTGCCTATTTAGTAATCTCTTCATCCATACAGAGATTAAGAACTTTTCTTGTAGGAGAAATTGGCAGAGATACAGTCAAGAATCCAATGTATAGCCTACAAAATTAGGGAAAGCAAGGGAGGGTGCGCTGGGAGGGATAGGTTAGAATGTGAAAAGGGGTGACATTCATCAAGATGCATCATACTCAAAGTACTTTGTTAAATGGCATGTCCTTTGAAGATCATAACAAATAAAGCTAGGCACTACTGGTGCCTCATGCCTGTAACCCTAGATACTAAAGAGACTGAGATTTGAGGATTGCAGTTCAAAGCCAGTATGAGCAGAAAAGACTGTAAGACTCTTCAGTTACCGACTGAAAGACCAGACGTGGAACTGTGGCTCAAGTGGTAAGCCTCCAACCTTGAGTAAAAAAGCTCAGGGATGGAGACCAAGCCCTGAATTCAAGCCCCCAGACTGGCACAATGAATAAATAAATAAATCCCTATTATGGTAGGAATATAGACTTAGAAACATGAAGGAGGGAGGAAATTAAGTTCCCCGTTTACATCCAAGGGTAATGCCTGTTAACATTGTAATGTGCTTCATTCTAATCACGTAGTGTCTTTACACACACGTTTTGTTATCTCACAAATTTAAAGTGAAAGATTGGTTTCCTCTAACATTACCATGCCATACTAAATTTTCAAAACTTTTTAATGGCTGCATGATTTCTCTGAATGGATGAGCTATGATTTGTTTAACTATTCCAATTGTTGGACATTAAGATTAGTTCACATTTTTGGCTTGTTTTTTTAATTTTTTACTTGATATACAGAGGAGTTTCAACATGTCAGCTTCTGAGTAACAAGCATCTTAACCAGTATCATTCCTTAGTTCCTGTTCTTCCTTTATTGAGCATGTATGTGTATGTGTGTGTGTGTGTGTATGTATAGCTACCCATAAATCAAACCAAAACCTGATAATGTGGCTTTCTCATGCAGAGGTCATTCTGAAACAAATGGTTTTTCTAGTTTAAATATTTTATGTAATTTTTTTAAAACTTTTGTCTGCCATGTGGGCTTTAAACTCAATTTGATAGTTTTTATGTAACTTGTCTAAATCTTTTTCTTTCAGCATTCGGGTTTCTACCTGGAACAGACTGAACTACCTTAAGAATGGAGTGCTAAAGTCTGCCTTAAAATCTGCCCTGGCCCATGACCCCATCTCCCCCGTGCTGTCTGATTTTCACCTGGATGCAGTAGACCAGCGGCTCCTGAATGTCCTGGCCACCATAAAGCAGTGCACTGACCAGTTTGGGATGGACGCTGTGCTGGTAGAAGATAGGATGCCTCTCTCCCACTTGTGATTTTCAACACAAAATAAGTGAAACTTATTTTTACGAAGATAGAAAAACAGCACAATCAACTCCAAATGGCATGAGACGGCTTGCAGGTGGTGGCCAATGGCAAGTTCTGTTGGTAAAGGACAGGGTAGCGTTGGGTGTTTCTGGGGTTTTCTGTAGTAAGTAAGGCTTAAAGCAAAGACCATGACCATTAGAGCATGAGCTGTTTCTGCAGAATCAGCTGAATTTCTTAGCACTTGCCCTTTCTAACAGTGGTCAGTCTTTATAAATCCCATGCCAAAGGACAAACAGGTGTGGCATTTGGATAGGTAAATGCTGGCACTGGCTTCAGAGTGTGTGTTTTGAGGTAAACTTTGCAGACGTTCTCCACACCTGTGGATTTTGTAGAACTATTTCACAGACTCTTGTCTTTTTTGTCCCAGGGCTAGTCAAATTGGAAGGCTTACTGCCTCGTTCAGCATGGCAGCAAATTAAACCTTCATTATGTTGAGCCAAAATAGCACACTCTGTTGAAGAGATCCATTTTTAAGATAGAATTGGAAGGAAAGACAAAGAGGAACATGTTTAGGCTTTTAAACAATTGGGTATTGTAGTTTCGACTAACTCAGGGAAGGAAAGGAAAGAGACTCATCTAGTAGAATCAGAATCATCGATTGAAAACAAGTTCCCCTCTATTTCAGTTCTATGTACTCCGTGGGTAAGTAAAAGCTGCAGAGCTACAGTCGTGTCCAGATTAACCAAAATATTGTTTCTGTAGAAAATACTCTTACAACTCAAGCACGATTCCTTTTATGGAGCTTTTTTCTTTTCCACCTTTTTGCCTAAAGTAGGCAAATTCTAATTAACAAAGCAAACTTTTGATAACACCTTGAGTAAAGGTCAGGAATTATGGCAGTCTCTCCCATCCTCATTTCTCTTCTGAAGTAAATTCCCCCCCACTGCTTTTGGACATTTGGGCATGAAAGTTGCTGTGCCCAGCAGATCTGTAGTCCTGTTTTTGCCCTGTGAGATAATACAGCAGATAATACACCCCCTGCTCGATGGTAGCTCAGCTTGGGAGTTAGGCCGTTTGAAGATTAGAATAAAAGATTTCAGGCCTTCTGAGTCTTGAAATTAAAGAAGTTACCAGAAGGAGCATCCAGATTTTGATTTATTCCAAATCCTACATTCATCGTTTAGTCTCATGTTGAGTTCTGAGTTCATGAGGTAGTAATATTCTCCTCATAGTACTCTCAACTTTAGGTTGCTAAACCACAGGTTTAGCTTTGGGTTCTGCCAAGGTGGTTTTGACATGTAAGCAGCTACAGTAAATTATAGGGCCAAGGGCCAGGCCTGCATTGCCCACTCTCCAGTGCCCTCAGAACTCTTTCTCGCCCAACTAGTCTGGGTTTGTTCTGATTCTGCACTTCTGTCAGGCAGAGACCTGTAATCTAAGCAGTGTGGTTGAGGACACTAATGCCTACCATTGCTTAGCAGTTTTAGGCAGCTATATACTTTGAAAAACACCATTTGCATCTATGCCCCAAGTTTTCTCTCACCGAAACTAAGTACACTGTAACTACAGAATGAAATCATAAAACTTTCATACGGTCTGTATGCACTTTGAGGTGGATGTAAGAATGAGCTGTTTCTTTCTTTTAAGGGGATATTGAATTTTAAAAAAATACTAGCACAAAACACAGTGTTAACCAAAGGAGGCATTGATTGCAGTTTTAAGGCTGCTTGCTTACTGTGGGTGTCCAGACTAATTCTCAGTTCAGCTAGAGAATACCTTAGTCAGTGCTCACCCCAGAGCTGTAGGGAGCCCTTGGTAGGAGACAGCAGAACATTAGTCAGCTCTGCTCTAAGTAACTTCTGATTGAACTAAACTATGGTTTAGTGTCTTTTCAGACATGTTGCCTTTAGTATGCCACACAAAGAACCACCATTCTCAAACTGGGAACCTCTTTCCTAATGTGGAAGCAGAAGATTCTGCTGAGGAAAAACATAGGATGGAAAGCTGCTTTGAAAAAACATCTTGGGGCTGGGAAGGTGGCTCAGTGGTAGAGCGCTTGCCTTGCATGCATGAGGCCCTGGGTTCAATTCCTCAGCACCACATAAGCAAAAAGA
>NW_012267243.1:5975868-6013703 GCF_000151885.1 Dipodomys ordii | reverse complement strand
AAGAAGTTGAATCTTCTCGGGCTGGGAAGGTGGCTCAGTGGTAGAGTGCTTGCCTTGCATGCTCAAGGCCCTGGGTTCGATTCCTCAGCACCACATAAGCAAAAAGAAAAAAGCCGGAAGTGGTGCTGTGGCTCAAGTGGTAGAGCGCTAGCCTTGAGCTGAAGAGCTGAGGGACAGAGTTCAGGCCCCACGACCAGACCCCCCCCCCAAAAAAAAAAGAAGTTGAATCTTCTCACTGGTCTTCAGAAGGTCCATACTGCACCAACATTTTCCCTAGGATCACTCTTCAAGGCTTCTCGTATGTTTAGTAGTTAACTCCAGTGTTGTAGGTTTTTTGTTTTGTTTTGGTCAGTTGTGAGGCTTGAACTTAGAGCCTGGGCACTGTCCCTGAGCTCTTTTGCTCAAGGCTAGCACTCTACCACTTCGAGCCACAGCTCCACCTACTCTGCTCAGGCTGGCTTCAAACTGCAATCCTCAAATTTCAACCTCCTGAGTAGCTAGGATTACAGACTTGAGCTAGCAGCAGCACCCAGCCAGCCTTGTACATTTTAGCAGTAAAGAATAAATGAATCGCCGGGCGCTGGTGGCTCACACCTGTAATCTTAGCTACTCAGGAAGCTGAGATTTGAGGATCGAGGTTCAAAGCCAGCCCGGGTAGGAGAGACCGTGAGACTCCTATCTCCAATAAACCACCAGAAAACTGGAAGTGGCGCTGTAGCTCAAGTGGTAGAGCGCTCGCCTTGAGCTGAAGAGCTGAGGGACAGCGCCCAGGCCCAGAGTTCAAGCCCCACGACCGACAAAAAAAAAAAGAATAAATGAATCTTAAAGAACTTGTCAGCAGATTGTACCATACAGGCAAGAAGAATACTCTGCTTACAGTTTACAGCTCTTACGAAGCTCATATTTTTTAGCTTTGTTGTTGTTTTGTTTTTACGTAGTTGTACAAAGGGGTTACCATTCAATATGTCAGTTTATACCTAACACCCTTTAAACAACCTTCCCAGCTCTACCCTGCCCTCAGTGCACCTAGTTTCATACGATATGCACTGTATATTATTATAACTGCATTTGCACCCCTCTTCATCTTTCTAACTGCCCATGTAGCCCCCCCCAAGTCCTCACCACAGCACATCTTGAGTACTAACTTCCAGGTATTTGTTTAGTTGGACTGAGTTTTTCTAAGCAGGTAAACCATTTGACTTCTCCACTGCATATACCTTACTTTGGTTAATGCATTTATGATGTACACTTGCTTAAGACCTCTATCTGGCTGGGAATGTGACTTAGTAGTAGAGGGCTTACCTAGCATGCATGAAGTCCTGGGTTTGATTCCTTGGTACCACATAAACAAAAGGCCTGAAGTGGCACTGTGGCTTAAGTGGTAAAGTGCTAGTCTTGAATAAAAGAAGCTCAGGGACAGTGCTCAGACCCTGAGTTCAAGCCCCAGGACTGCCCCCCCCCAAAAAAAATCCATAAATTAGATCCACCTTCTACATGAGAGAAAACGTGAAAACGTAGAGCCTTTGACTCTCTAGGCCTGATTTCACCTAACATAAATTTTTCCAGGTCCATCAATTTCTTTGCAAGTGGTCAAATATTAGAGGAGTATGATTCATATATATGTTGGGTCTTCGTCTTTGGACGGACGGGGTCCGAGGAAAGGTAAGTGGGAAGTGCAGCCTCTTGCCCATTCCCCAGCCTCCCCTAGCCCAGGAGACAATCAGAAGCAACAACGCAGCGGGCAGTCAAACCAAGCAGGAACTCGTTTATTAACAAGGAGCATCCCCTTTTTAAAGCAGAAGACTTTGTGGGAGGGGAGGAAATGGAACCAACCAATCACTGAAAGGCCACACCTTATCATGCACCTAAGCTTCCATGAGTTGTTTACACACTGAACCTAATTGGCTCTGCCCACTCAACTTCCTCACAGGGCCATCTTTGCTACCTGTGTTCCCCACAATATATATGTAAGATACAAATTTAGATATGCTCAATAGATGAATCTATAGATATAAAGTTCATACCTCACATTTTCTTGATCCGTTTGTCCGTTGAGAGACATCTGGACGTTTCCCATACCTTGGCAATGGTGAACAGCGCTCATGCGGGTGGTTTCCACAGTCGCCTCTAGATGTCTCCATCATCCATGTGCTCTTAATCCTGCAATTTTTCAGCTAGTAGCCTCCAGTCCCTGAGAATGAAGTGTGAGGGATTTATTGAAGTACTTGAGACTTAACATTCGTGTATGGATTTTTTGTTCCTGTGTGAGGCTTATTCTGGTGAAAACAATGTCTTTAAGAAAAGGAATGTCTTGGAGTTGAATTGCTAAATCTAAACCAAAGATCTCAGAAATTACTACTACCTGTAAGTTGAGATAATTTTTTCCACAAGGTTTCTTTATATATGAACTTATTAGTGCCTTTTTTTCTTTTATCTTCATCTTTTTTAGGGGCTAGGTGGGCCAGCATGTGGTAAGCTAAGCAAGACCTCTCAACTGCTATTAGCTATTAGTAATTTTTATCAACATAAATTCATACCAGGACTAAAGCCATTCAATACTCTTAAATACACTATATATAAATAAAGACATATGAAAATCAGTTACTGAGATGAAGCATTTACTGAATCTTCATAGTATCACTAGGAAGGGGTTTTTGTGTGCATGCATGTATATGCCAGTACTGGGGGCTGAACTCCAGGCCTTGGGCCCTCACTTAGATATTTTGCTCACAGCTGGCACTCTACCATTTGAGACATACCTTCAGGGCCCACTTTTTCCTGGCTAACTAAAAATTAGGGTCTGTTAGATTTGTCTGCCTGGACTGGCTTTGAATCTTGATCCTCAGATCTCAACCTGAGTAGCTGGGATTATAGTATGAATAATGCCCAGCTGAAGGAACTTATGTTTGAGCAGGTAGGCAATACCTGACGCTATACAATGGCAGAACCCTTTAATGTTTTCAGATTTCAAATAAGTACTAATAGTGTGCTAGCTGTCACTATACCAAAATTTGATAGTTAATTTATAAAGGAAGTGGTTAATTGGGATTTACAGTGTTCGAGGCTGTTTACATCTTTGAAAGTTGCTTATAGTCCATGGTGTATATTCTCTCAGTGTGGGGGGATGTGGCTCATGATGGAACAAAACTGCTTACCATGATCAGAGGGAAAATAGGAGCAAGAGACTGGGTTCCTGCAATCCCCAAATCCTCCCAGTAGACCCCAGCTCTTAGAGGTTTCCACCACCCCCCAAGAAGCCAAGCTTCTGGTGTATTCAGGGATAACTACCTGTGAAAGATTCCACAAGTTTTGGCTGCGCTGATGCCCTATTTGTGGCTCCACAGAAAGCTTAGGTTCTGTTTTGATAGCACTGGTGGTGTAAGACACAATATAAACACATGCACTACTTTTCAATCTAAATCTCTTGCTGTACTAACAAAGGTGCCAATCTGGTTTCCCTAGCTGTTTGAAAGGAGGGACAAATTTGGTGGCTTACTGCAGGTGGAACAACCCTGAATAGAATGTGATCAAAGACACAGATAAATGTATTTACCCCCCCCACCCCCTTCTGTGAGGCCGGGATTCACCTCACCTCTGGACAGCCCACTTCAAAGCCACTAACCAGGACTAGCCACATTTCCAGCTAGGGCAGGATGCTCCAAGGAAAAGCACACTAAGCTCTCCTGAAATCTGCCTCCTTCTGTGCCCCAGTTAGGAAGAAAGCTGAAGAGAAAGTAGTGGCTCTTTGGAGTCCCAAGCAATTGAAATCTGCATTTTCATGCACTATAATTGTTGACAGGAGATGGTGTGATTTCCTTGTGATTCAGGGGGTTTCCAAAACCCCGATACTTCCACACTGGAGATCATCCCTTCCTGTAGGCGGATGGCATCAGTGTAAACCTGGTTTTCATTTTGCTGGTTTCATGGTTCTCTGCAGAAGAGCCAGAGCCACATGGCCATACAGGCTCTCTAGTGCTGGGAGCTTCTCGGGGCTTCTCCTGCAGCCAGCTGCTGTTGGCTCAGATGCTTTCACCAGCTTCCTTTATTGGGCTGGGAGGAAGTTGGCCTGCAAGGAGAAACAGTACAAATAGTTGTTCTCACAGAGGGCTACCATAGCTGCAGGTCCTAAGACCTGATGTCACCTTTGTGACCACAATCACCCCCAGAATAGATCGCGTCCTGGAAGTCTGTGGGCAAGGCCTGAAACGCCCCGAGCTGCTTGCGTCCCGGACACTAGGCCAGGTTTCAGTTCCCTAAGCGGGTCACAAGGAAGCGAGTTTGCAAGTTGTGCCTCACTAGCCCCACCCGGCCGGCCGGTCGTCGTGGCAACACCAATCCCGAATCTCCGGCCTCCCCGCCAGTCCCCAGCAGCGAGGGGTGGAGAGCCGGCCGGGCCGACCAGCCATGTTCGGCGTCCCGCTCCCGCGGCGCCCGCTCTGGCTCTGCCTCCACCTCCTGCTGCCGCTGCTGCTGCTCCCCGGGGCGCCTGGGCACCGCGGCGCCGAGGGGCCCTGGGATCGCGCAGACGAGCCCGGCCCGCCGTGGTCCTGGCCTGGCATCCAGCGGCTGAAGGAGCAGCTGAGGGCGGCCGGTGCCCTCTCCAGGCGGTACTGGACCGTCTTCAGCTGCCAGGTGTGGCCCGATCACTGCGAAGACAACGACGACGAGGCGACCTTGCACCCCCCGGGTAGGAGGCTGGCTTTTCGGATGCGCGGGGCCGGAAGGAGTTGGGGGCTCGGCGGGGCAGACGCCCATCACAGGCATGCAGCCTGGGCAGCGCAGCCTCTGCGGACCGGGAAGCCCCGTCCCCACTTCCACGTGCGCCCTGCGCCTCCCCAGACACACTCCTGCCCCTGCCCAGTCCGGGATCACCTGCCGCGTGGCCTCTCCCGCCTGCTTGGTGGCTTGGAGGAAAGTCCCGCGTAGACACAGCTGGCGCCGGCCCCCCAACACCTTCGGCTGTTTTGCTGCCGTTGGAGGCCGCGCTGGATGCTTTTCAGCCCCTTTTGATTCTAGTGCTGTCCCTGAAAACTTACGTGCAGTGGTTTGTTACATCCACCTCGTGGGTGGAAGAATCGCCTCTCCATCTCACAGCTCTTCCTTTTGCAGGCTGGAACCTTCCCCAGTGGGGCCAGTGGTCCCTGGACACGCTGACCGCGTGGTTCTGCAGCTTCCAGGACTGCTGTGAGGGCCAAAGAGATTGCAGGATCTCCAACAACTTTTCAGGTTAGACTGGCATGGCCACCAGGCCTGTGGGGAGAGAGGGCGGCTGTAAGGGGGTGCAAGAATCTTCTCTCATCTAGCTAATAACCTCCCCTCCAAGCAGGAACTGGAAAGGTCAACTGAAGTCTGTAGGTATTTGAGAACCTTAGGGCAAGATACTAAGCTGATGGACTTCCAACAATAGGAAAAACACCAACCTTTGTTGATCATGGAGCTTGAACTCAGGGCCTGGGTGCTGTCCCTGAGCTCTTTTGTTCAAAACTAGCACTCTGTCCCACTTTGAGCCACAGTGCTACTTCCAGTTTCCTGGTGGTTAATTGGAGATGAGAGTTTCATAGTGAGTTTTCAGCCCAGGCTGGCTTTGAACCACAGTCCTCAAATCTCAGCCTCCTGAGTAAGCTAGGTTTACAGGCATGAGCCACCAGTGCCTGGCTGTAACACCAACTTTAATGGTGCCATTAATGGGTTTTTGCATTCTCTTGTGTAAGAACTGAGGTCAAAGCACTTCCATCCTAAGCGGGGACTGTTTTTTAGGTTGAGGATGGAATCCCAGCTACAAAGCTACACGCAAACCCTCCATCCTGTTGTTGGAAATAAAACTAAGATACTCACATCACAGCACAGAAACCTAGTATCTTGATTTACTTATTTTTAACAGTGCAGGAGACCCATTTACCTTTAGTTTAAGGTTTAGTTTAAGGTTGGAGTCCATGGAAATACCATGAACATGTCACACCCAGCTAAGACAGCTTTTGAGGAAGGGACACTGCCAAATGTAGGACAAGCCCAGACCCCCGATTGTCATTGTCCATCCTGTCTACACTGGAAGTTTTCTCTGCTCACCTCTCACTTCTTACTTACCACACCCTCCTGCCAGCCCTGGCAGCAGGTCTAAGGAAGCAGAACAACAAATCCATTGAATCCCTACAATCTTCCAGTCCCTGTGCTGAAGATTTTACAAGGATGAAGTCATAATCCAACAAATCTACATGAACTTTCAAGAACCAAGCCCAGAGTACCTGTCTCTATAAACAGGAATAGAAACCTCTGAAGGATGGTTGACAGTATTAAGAGAACTGATCAAAAATTGTAGGTTGATTTTTTTTTTTAGTGCTCCTAGCTTCTAGTGGAATGTGGCGCTACACCTCTATAATTCTAGCTCTCGGGAGGCTCAGGCAGGAATAGTGTAAGTCTAATGCCCAGGTTCAGCTAGATGGCAGCTTCCTGCCTCAAAAAAAAAAAACAAAAACAAAGAGTAAAGTATCCCTTTCAGACTGATAGCCAACAAATGTCTCCAGCATGTAAAGTGCATTTCGTGGTTCAGTGAGGATACCTCGGTGGCTTTATGCCTGAGAAAAATAAGAGATTCTTTTCTTTGTTTTAAATAACATTTCTGGGGTTTGAACTCAGGGCATTTGACTTGCTAGGTGGGTTCTCTACCACTTGAGCCATTACTGGGCCTTTTGTTGTTTTTCAAATAGAATCTTGCTTTCTGCCCAGGCTAGCCTAGACTATCCTCCTCCTGCTTGGGCTGACTGGCATTTAGGGTGACAAATCTGTACCACCAGTCTCAGCATTTTGTTAGTAGAGATGTGATCTCTCAAACCTTTTTGCCTAGGCTAGCTTCCAACCTCCATCCTCCTGACCTCAGTCTCTTGATTATATCCAGCACAAAGATTTTTTTTTCAATAAACTAATTCATACTAACCATCACATAATTTACAAATTGCCCCTCTCTCGTCATGACTAAGCCACCTCCCTCAGGTGGCTTTACCTGCATATTGCTGATGATTTGTATTTGAACTCCCAGAGAGTGGTATTTAGCCCAGAACTTTGGCTGATACATATACCTAAGTCCTTTGTGACTCTTTCCTGTTTGTCCAGGAGTTATTTCTTGCTCAGAGTTCTCTTGTCATTCTATAAATGACGTCCACATAGATATTAGGTCTCTTAATTAGAAAAAGTGCCAGTGTCACTAAGTATAAGGACAAGGTCTGACACAGGACAGAATCTTGGCCTACACACAGATCAGGAAGTGTGATCTGGGATTTCTGCTGGATGAGAATAAGACCCCAAGTACACAGTCAGCAAGTTGCCTTCTTCCCCTTAACCTAACTATTGCGCCAGGGACTGGATATCAGAATTGTGGTGGTTGGGAAACCATAGGCAACTCCATGAAACTCCCAGCTCATCTCTTTCCAGAAGACAAACTTTAGAAAGTCCTTTCCTGTCTGCCTTACAGAATTGTTGTGGAAATGAAATACGACACACATGATTGAGTGTGGGGGAAGGCAGCTCTATTCATTTTCCCTTCTGTGGTGCTGGGGTTGGGAACTGTGATGCTTGCAGTTTCATTCCAAGCTCCATACCATCCCCTCTGGGCTGGCACAGTATACCAAATGGATTGATCTGGAACTCCGAATAGTAATTGCCACACCTCAGTCAGCAGCACAACCTCCTGGCTTCCAAATCCTATAACCTGGATTTCAGGAAGGCAGCCTGGTATGGGTTCACCATACCTGTACCAAATTGAAATAGGATGAAATCCTGGCTTCTTGACATTTTTTTTTGTTGCTTTTGGTTTTTGTTTTTTTGGTTAGTTATTGACATATTTAAGGAGACTTGAAACTACGGAATGGAAGCATCTCAGAATGTGAGCAAGATCCGCTCCACAATGGTCCCTGTCACCCATTCTGGGGTGTCTTTCGAATGAGTCATTTGCTCTTACCCTGAGTTCAATCTTGATTTCACAATGTTCAGAAAATAACTCTCTTCCTTGCTTTCAGGAGGTGTGCCTTCTAGCTTTTTGTCCTGAAGCTACACGGGATGAAGAGTAACTGATTGCACTCAGCGATGGGTGGGGATGGCAGGGGAACCTGCTATCTGCCGCTCATGTGCCTCTTTCTGCCCGCAGGCTTGGAATCCGACCTGACAGTGCGACTGCATGGCCAGCATTTGGCCAGAGAGCTGGTGCTGAGAGCGGTCAGGAGCTACTTAGAGATGCCCCAACCAGACAAGGCGCTGGTTCTGTCATTCCATGGCTGGTCTGGCACAGGCAAGAACTTCATGGCAAGGATGCTGGCAGAGAACCTGTATCGGGATGGGCTGAGGAGCGATTGTGTCAAGATGTTTATTGCCACCTTCCACTTTCCACACTCCAAGTATGTGGACCTGTACAAGGTGAGGCTGGGCACTGCGGGGAACAAGACCAGCTGGAGCTGGGGCCAAAAGGGAAACCCTGGTGCCAGCCTATGCTTGCGAGGGGGGGCTCTGGAGAGGCTATGGGGAGAGGAGGCTGTTGTGGGAGAGGCTGTAATGGAGACTCCCTACTTGGTCACTGCATACAGAGGAGACCCTGAGCAGCCCAGAAAGAACCAATGCTCCAGCAACCCCCTTGAGCTGCTCCACAACAGCCACACCAGAGGCCAGACAGCTTTGATAAAGTTACAGAATTAGTGAGATAAACTGGTGCCCGTGGCTCATGCCTAGCTACTCAGGAAGCTGAGATCTGAGGATCAAGGTTCCAAGCCAGCCCATCAGAAAAGTCCAAGAGACTTTTACCTCCAATTAACCAGCAAAAGGCCACAAGTAGAACTGTGAATCAAATGATATCCTTTAGTGGAAAAAGTGCAAGACTATGAGTAGTGCGATGGTCACAAAATTGTGAAATAGAACAAAGTAAGAGCTTCACTCCTGCACTGGCTGCAGGTGGCTCACACCTATAATCCTAGCTACTCAGGAGGCAGAGAGCTGAGAATCGTGGTTCAAAGCCAATCCAGGCAATAAAGTCCAGGAGACTCCTATCTCTAATTAGTCACCCAAATAGCCAGAACTGGAGCTGTGGCTCAAGTGGCAGAGTGCTAAACTTGAGCAAAAAAGCTTAGAGACAATGCCCAAGCCCTGAGTTCAAGCCACAAGACCAGCAAAAAAAACAACAAAAAACAAACAACTTTCCTTTCTTGTCATTTTGTTAGAAATTTTCATGGCTTGCTTTTGCTATTTCTTTGTTATTATAAAGATGATGGACAGAGGGGTTACATAAGTTGGTACATTTCTTTTTTGTTTTTTTGTTTTTTTGATTCGGTCGTGGGGCCTGAACTCTGGGCCTGGGCGCTGTCCCTCAGCTCTTCAGCTTAAGGCTAGTGCTCTACCACTTGAGCCACAGTACCACTTTCAGCTTTTTCCTTTTTGCTTATGTGATGCTGAGGAATCAAACCCAGGGCCTCAGGCATGCAAGGCAAGCGCTCTACCACTGAGCCATCTTCCCAGCCCAAGTTGGTACATTTCTTTTGGGATGATATCACCCCTTCCTTGCTCTCCTCATTTGTTTTTGTTTTAATATGGGGATGGAGGCCAGAGCCTCTAGAATGGTGGACAAGCACTCTATTTGGGCTCTCTCTCTCTCTCTCTCTCTTTCTCCCCCCTCCCCCTTTCATCTCTCCTCTTCTCTCCTCTCTCCCCTGTAACTTCCAGAGTGGTTTATTAGACGATGGACAGGAAGTTCCTCTGTTGGTCCACAATTTGGGGTCTCCTCCCACTCAGGGACTGTGGCTGCCTCTGGCCCTTGCCATTTTCCCTCCGACTTCATTCCTACAGCAGAGACTGACTCCTGGTTTTGGGGGAGAGTGAGCTGGCCTTTACTTCCAGCATAGGACCTAATCCTGGAGAGGATACAGTGGGGCGGGAGCTGGGCCTGCTCCCAAGTGGGTGGGAGGGCTTCTCTCTAACTTCCAGGCTCTTACCCTCTACTCAACCCAGGCTGCCCCCCCCCGAGGTGCACGAGAGTCACCTGGGAAGCTTGTTAGCAATGAGCCCACTCAAAGGCTTGATTGGATAGATTTGGGGGCGGAGCTCAGCCCCAGGTGACCCACCGTGCAGGGTGACTTCAGTGAGAACCAGCGGCTGTCCATTATGCTGTGCAGGAGCAGCTGCAGAACCAGATCCAAGGGATGCAGCGGAGTTGCTACCAGAGCCTGTTCATCTTCGACGAAGCCGAGAAGCTGCATCCTGGGCTGCTGGAGGTCCTTGAACCACACTTAAAGCGCCGGGTCACTGAGGACCCCCGGGCTGAGCCTCCAAAGGCCATCTTTCTCTTTCTCAGGTGAGGTCGGGGCGCAGCTTCGGCCCTGGAGAAGGGGAAGTCATACTTGACAAGGTGAGGTCTTGAGCGCTAATCTTCTGCTCAAGACTAAAGCTCGCCGAGGGAATGGAAGCCTCGCTGCTTACAGGCTAGAGTGGGACTCTAGTACTTCAGAGGGGCTTGGGCCACCAAGGTTGGTGGATTCACTGCTCCCACAGCGCAAGCCCCTGTGAAGGACATCTTTCCATCTTCTAAGTCTGCTGTTAGTTGCAAGTCAAGTACAGACCAGCTGTGAAAGTTCCCAAGGCAGGCTTGGGCAGAGGACAACATAGTTCCCAAGAAATCTGACATGGCCAGTTCTCCCTCCAGATTTGGAAGGTTGTTTTCTTCTCTGCTCTGGAGAAATCCCTGGCTTCAAGCAGTGTGGGCCCAATGTGGCAGTGCACCTGTAATCCCAGCTAGCTGCGAGCCGCGGTGGGATTGCAAGCGAGGGCAAAAGCTGTGGCCCTGCCTGTCTGATGGTAGAGTACTGCCAGGCAAGCACAAGCCCTGAGCTCAGACTCCAGTACTCTCCCCAAACCTCAGAGCTCTTAGAGTGTGTATTGGGACATTTGGGTACAGAACTTAACCACTACAGTGCATAGCTATGCTTTCGTTTATCAGGCTCTTGAAATGGCTTTGCAGGGAGCAAACTTATGTCTCTGTCCAATTTTGTGTGTGTGATTGTGGTGGTGGGGTGTTTGTGTGCTAGTCTGGGACTCAAACTTAGGGCCAGGGTGCTGTCCCTGAGCTTTTTGTACACAAGGCTAGTGTTCTACCATTTGAGCCACAGCAGCTGACTTTCTTACCCGGGCTGGTGTCAAACTGCAATCCTCAGACATCAGCCTCCTGAGTAGCTAGGATTATAGGCAATGAGCCATCTGCACCTGGCCCAACTCTGTATTTATGGAGGCTCTATTTGAATGCCGCAATAGAAGTAAAAAACCAGTTACTTCCTCCCTGGCTGTCGTGAAGGGGGATTTCTGGTTTTCCTGGTCAGGTGGGGTAGGTGGCAGTGGTTTTGTTCCAGGTCTGGAGAGTGGAGGGGTAGCTGTAGACCCTGAAGACAGGGTGGAAGGCTGAAACCATGCTGGTGCTGTTCCACGTGCCAATATTCTTCCTGTGTGTAAATCAGGCTTGGGAGATTCCCACTGAGACTCAAGTGGGAGATGGGTGAGAGATGAGGAAAGTTTATGAGGAAAGAAGTATCTTCTGCATGACTCAGCCCAGAGTCAGGTCAATTCCATTCCCCAGGTTCTATACTGTTTTCCAGCTTATAGTGCATGACAGGATGGACTGTGGCTGTTAGGTGGAGGGAAGTGTGGAGCGATGGAGCCATGCCCTAAGGCTTCTCCTTGAGCCTTTCTGTGTAAGAGGGGCTGGCATGGCCGGAACCACTGCTGCAGAGCCAGTCCATCCTGGGGGAGGGGCAGTCTGGAGCTGGGACCTTCTGTATTTGTCGGGTTCTGCGCATAAGCACCTCTCGTGGCTCCTCCCGACTCCCCACTCAGGCCAGCGCCCTGGCCCTGATACAACCAGTCTTTCCCCCACGTGCCACCACCAACAGGGGCACTGACCTGTTTAGCAAACCCGTGGCTGGGCTGTTTTCCTAGTGTGATGCACTGACCCTGTTTTAGGCAAACACTTGCCTTTGTAGTATTTTGGGTGTTGACCCGATGGGGAAACCCTACCTCCCCTGGACAATCCCGCACTTCCTCCCAGTGACCTGACCTTGGCCGAATGACGGGCCGCGCTGTCACGCAGCCCACTGCCTTGGGAGTGATCTGGGCTTGGAAAGCTGACCTGCGGGCTTACCTTCAGCACCTGCCAGGTGTCACTCCTGCCCTCCAGCGAGGAAAGGTATGAAAAGGACTCAGAGGGCCACTTGAGTTAAGATGGGGTCCTGGGGTCCAGTGACTCTGGTTCGGGCCTGCCCAGTGGGATTACGCGAGCTGGGCTTCCACAGTCTCTAGCAGACTGTGTGGCTCCATGACCACCAGGGCTCCCATCCTGCCCTGTGGGCTCACGTGCCCCGAGGTGCCTCTAACCCCCGAAGGTTCTCAGAGGCTCTAGAGATGGGCGGGGAAGACGATGTGTTTCAGATTTCAGGCTGTGGACTTGATTCATCTTCTTTACAGTGAAGGTCGTTGAAATTTGAACTTCTGGGTAGCCCAAATCATACACTACAGCAGGATTTGCAGTATGGTTCTGAGAAATACCCAGAACCTTCTATTTGAAATGAGACATGCAGGTGTTGCTTTCAATAGTAAGTTAGAGAGGATACCAGGCAGGGCTCACTGCCCGCCATGCGTGTAGACAAGGCAAAATGATGGCACTGGGATTTGGCAAAAAGCAAGCTTAATTGGTGGCCCACCGAAAGGCCTCCTTAATCTGCCTGTGGATTCGGTGGCAGGGAGGGAAAGTACCAAGGACGGAGAATGTAGCTGATCAGTTGTCACTGGGAGTCAGCAGAATAGTTGCACCTGATACACTGGTCCAGCTGGAACTTGTAGAGAACTCTGCTCAGTTCTGGCGCCACCCTTTGCTTCTCGTCTAGGTTCTTGTTCTTCAGGTTCTTCTTGTTGGAGACTGGGTTCCACCAGGCTCTCAAGGTTCTTTTAGACCAGTTCCTGGGGTTCTCCATTCTGAACGGTCTGATTGTTGGGGCAGGGAAGTTACTGTTGGGACTGGTACAGCCCTGGCAGGTGATACAGGAAGCCTTGTGTGGGCTGGGCTGCCCCAGCTTATCCCTCATCTGTGTCTGAAGAACTGAGGTGTCTGGTGTTTGGGTGTCCAGTATCTGGTCATCACCGATGCTGATTACTACTGAGCATTTGTACAAGTATGAAAGGCCCTGGGGTCACAGGGCAAGCCTGGAGGGTGGAGCTATTCTCTTACTGAAGCTGCAAGAGAGGGCTACTAATGCCTGCTTCTATCCGGATAGAAAGGGCTGAGAAAATGTGAAGAATTCAGAGTAATATTCCCAGGCTCCGTAGCTCAGCATGTAAAAAATGATCCGTGCTTATCTGTCGACTGCTTGGGAAGCCCCTTAGATTGGCCCACTTCTCTCATTTTACCAATGATGAAACTGTGGGCATGTGATGGCACATGCCTATCACCCCAGCACTTGGGAAGGTAACGGCAGAGGATCCTGGGCTCAGGGCCAGCCTGGGCTACCCAGTGAGACCAAGAAGCAAAAAAGTCAACCCCTTCTCGCAGATGAGAAAAGTAGAATGCAAAGACATGAACCAGTTCATCTATTTCTGTTTTTTAGGAAAGACTGAGCAGGTGGTAGTGAGTTTATTTCTGGTCCTTTGGCCACTTCAGATGGTGGCTGGTAGCTGGGGAGGGTGTGGAAGGGAACTGAAGTGCTCCGAGAGGGCAGTATGTGCTCGTGAGTCACATGGCAGCAAGGAAGTGCCCCCGGGAGATGGGAAGGTATGTTGGCGCCAGAGCAGCAGCACTGAGGATGGAGGAGGGGCAGAGAAGACAGGGCACCCAGATAAGGTGCTGTCTTGTGGGTAAAACATGGCAGGGGAAAGGATATCAGCACGGGACAAACAGGAGGGAAAATTCAGAAACCAGGTGAGACATGTAGGCAAATGTTCAGAGATATGCACCTGAAAAACTGCGGACGAGCTGTGTACTGACCACCAAGCTGGGTATTGGGGTTATACTGCTAAAAAGAATGGGCTGGGAAGGTGGCTCAGTGGTAGAGTGCTTGCCTTGCATGCCTGAGGTCCTGGGTTCGATTCCTCAGCACCACATAAGCAAAAAGAAAAAAGCCGGAAGTGGCGCTGTGGCTCAAGTGGTAGAGCGCTAGCCTTGAGCTGAAGAGCTGAGGGACAGCGCCCAGGCCCAGAGTTCAGGCCCCCGACCAGACCAAAAAAAAAGAATTCAAGCTTCCCGTTCAGAAGCTTAGTTAGGGTCTGCTGGGTTTCTGGATAGAGATGAGAAGACACTTGAATCAGTGTCCCAAGGACTGTTTGTGACTCTGCTCTTCTGCACCCTTGGAAGCCTGCTGTCAGTGGAGCCTCTGCAGTGGAGGCTTCTTGTGGAGAAGGCAAATATAGCCAGTTTTAATCCTGTGCTGGAGGGAGCTTTCTGGCAGGCCTTCCAGCACCGGCGGGGAGAGAAAGCAGGTGAGCGTGGTAAGCAGCTTCTTCATCTGGGGGTGGGGAAGAGTGTCTGACTGAGTTAGGGACAAGCACTGCCCCCATTTTTCTAAGGCTCCTCCAGCTGGTAATTTCTGAAAGCTGTGAGGACTCAGGAAGGAGTCTCTGACTTACCTGCTTCATGGGGAAAGATGCCAGCACCAGCCGCTTCCATCCAACTGGGGATGCAAACAGGGAGCTTTGCCCACAGGATGAAAGGAGCGGAAATGATTTAAGGCACCAGAAGGTAGCAAGGGTGGAACAGCTGAGGGAAGGAAAGGAAAGATTGAAGCTGGATAGACTAGGGAAAATGAGGTAATAGCAAAATGAGCTAATAGCAAATACAGGAGATATTCCTTCATGTACTTCCCTTAATTAAGGGAACAAAAGTCATTTGGGGGGGAATGAAGCAGGATAACTTATAGAAACTGAGGCCTGCTGTAGGCAGCTCAGAAATATGGTATCTAAAAACTTAGAAATGCTATCTTTGCTTCAAAGAACAACTGCTGAATGCATTCTTTCCTGAGGGATGCATTTCTTACCCAAAGATTCACAACTGCCTGACAGAAAGCCCCAAAATGCAGATAGCAGGGTGTCCCCTCCTTTCAAAGATAAGGATCTGTTTTATGGCAGGATGCATTCTTACCTGGAAACTCAAACATCAGGTGTAGTGAAAGCAAAGACAAAGCACCTAGCTGTGCATAACTTAAAGCCAGACCCCCTGCCTTTACTCCATAGCCCAAGGAGCTGTGTGTGTGTGTGTGTGTGTGTGTAAATACCCAACAGCCCAAGGAGCTGTGTGTGTGTATAAATACCCAACAGCCCAAGGAGCTGTGTGTGTGTGTGTAAATACCCAACAGCCCAAGGAGCTGTGTGTGTGTGTGTGTGTAAATACCCAACAGCCCAAGGAGCTGTGTGTCTCTCTGGGTGGGTGTGTGTCTTTGTGTCCCTATGAGAGCACCCACACTCTGCGTGGCCGACCTTCTGTTTATCTGCTATTTTGTCTGTCTGTTTCCTTGCTTGTTTACTTAATAAAGCTCTGCCAAGTTTTCTTACCATTGTGACTTGTCCAGAGAACCCTAAGTGAAGATCTTGTTCCTATATTTAAAGGGGAGCTTCACTAAACCTCACTTCTGTGCAATGACAAGATCAGATTCCCACTTCTTAGCTTACTGCTTGCCCTCCCCATTCTTCAGTTACTACACCCCTCCTCCTGGCTGGATAGGTTCAGGAGGAGAAAAATGAGTGCTTTTTCGGTGTGGAAGTGAGAAGGCGCTCCACCCCGTCTACAAGGGACCTGCTGCTCCAGGGCAGGGGAGGAAACAAAAGGAAATGTTCTCGGCTCCACCCAGTGCCTCCTTTCA
This sequence comes from Dipodomys ordii, assembly GCF_000151885.1. Taxonomy (NCBI): domain Eukaryota; kingdom Metazoa; phylum Chordata; class Mammalia; order Rodentia; family Heteromyidae; genus Dipodomys; species Dipodomys ordii. The sequence goes on along the minus strand of NW_012267243.1, from coordinate 5,997,843 downwards.
GCTTCTTAGGGTTTGTCTTCTTTCCTTCCCTTACTCCTCCAGTCTCTTAGTCCTCATATTTCAGTGCATCAGATGAGAGGGAGAGAAAGGAGAAGAAAGAAGGGGAAAAGGGAGAGGGAGAACTTGCCTCCAAAAGCTGCATAAAACCAAGCTTTCATCTCCGTCTTTCCCTTGCTGAGGATAGCAAGTGAAAACACTTTTTTTTTGTGCCCATCCACTGACAAGACTGCAGTGGTGCTTTCCCTGAATTCTCCTCCTCCCATCCCTTCTCCATCATCCCTAAATATAGATTGTTGGCAAAACGCTTAGGGACTACCTTTCTGCAACCACCTCATGCCTGTTCAATGCAACCTCTGTAGCCAGGACACAAGCCTGACTGGTAACCACACCCACTCTGCAACACAAAACCCTCCAGTGGCTGGTTCTATGGTCTCCTCCCTGTCACTGCCTACCTTTCATGTTTGTTCCCCCAGACCTCTTCTGTCCATAGTAGACATACGTGCTCCTGGCATCTAACAGTCACTTCCAATCTGCATCGTGGACAGTATGGAAGCGGTATCCTAAGGAAATCTTCTCTTTCTGCATTAGCACTTGCCAGCTTCGATCTTGGATCCTCAGATCTCAGCCTCCTTAGTAGCTAGAATTACAGATGTGAGTCAATGGTACCCACTTCGCAAGTGTTATATGGTAGGGGTGGGCAATCTTTGTTAGCCAAGAACCATTTGGATAATTTAACATCATGAGTCACACAAAACTATTAAGATAGGTAGCTGGCCATGGGGAGCAGATAAGAAACACATGTGTCTGTCATGTAACAAATGATATTGAGGGCTTTATAAGGCCCCCGGCTGGAGGTTCCCACACATGAAATGGAGTGACAGAGGCAGGATGGGGGTGGCGAAGGACCTGGTCTTTCTGAAGGCCACTGAGTTGTAACCAGCTCTCTCTGCAGAGTACAGACCCAGGCCCCACAGCCTCCATCTCTTGGTGGTCAGGTAACTCAGGTGGAAGGAAGCATGGGAAGGAAGGTATCTATTGCTGGTGGCATGGCTCAAGTGGTAGAGCAACTGCCTAGAAACACCATGCCCTGAGCTCAAACTTGCAGTACAGAAAAAAAAAAAAAAGGAAAAATCTATAATATAAACAACTCTGATCTCTTTCAGCAACCTTGGGGGCAATAACATCAATGAGGCAGTCTTGAATTTGCTTCTGGCTGGATGGTCCCGTGAAGAAATTACCATGGAACACCTGAAGCCCAACCTTCAGGCTGAGATCACCGAATCCCCAGGTAAGAGGATGACTTCCCTGGCACACAGAAAAACAGCTTTCAGTGAGAGCCGACACAGCTGCAGTGATTGTGCTGTGAGATGGCCAGGGAATTGGAGAACACCCATCATCATCTCAAATCTCAATTTAGGGTGGCACATGTGCCAGAAAAAAAAGTCTTAATTCCTTTCCTGTAAATGCTCTTAAAGAGAATGGTGGCAGTGACCCTGAAAATATAGGCAGAAGCCTGTAGATGCTTCAGAAGTTCACTGAGAATGCAGGGGGAGTCTGCTTCCGGCCACCAAAGCAAGCCACACACCTGGCACTTGTACCCACTCCCTGTTCACTGTAATAACCATTTTTATAACTTGGCATTGTTTACCTCATGTAGACACAAGGGTGTGGCTCCTGGCCTCTGCTGCAGACTGCTATCCTGGTGTTGGTATATGAAATTAGCTCTTGCTAGACCTTAGGGTAGGGATGACTTAAAATTCCAGCTAGATTCAGACTCCAGGTAACTTTGGATCTTTTGTTTTGGCTGGTACTGGGATTTGAACTCAGCATTGCAGTTGCTCAACTTTATTGTTACTGCTCTACCACTTGAATCATATCCCCTACCTGGCTTATTAGTGGTTAGTTGGAGATGGAACTATCAACTAGGTTGGCACTGCCGCCCCCTACATCTCAGCGACCTGAGTAGTTATATTAGAGCATGAGCCACTAGTACCTAGCTAAATTTGGGTTTGATTTCAGATAGTGGCTTTGGGCACAGCTGTCTTGTGAAGGAAAACCTGGTTGACTTCTTTGTCCCCTTCCTGCCACTGGAATACCGTCATGTGAGGCTGTGCGTACGTGATGCTTTCGTGAGTCAGGGGCTCCCGTACACAGAAGAAGCTCTGGATGAAATCGCCAAGATGATGATCTATGTCCCCAAGGAAGTGCAACTCTTCTCCTCCCAGGGCTGTAAACTGATTTCCCAGAGAATTAATTACGTCCTGCCTTGACAACTACTCCAAGGCTTCCTGAAGGTGCCTGTCTCTACTAACAGAACTGTGACCTATCAAGGCACCAATTAATGTCCAGCAATAACTAACATGTCACTTGTGTGGACAAGGATGGGCCGTAATTAGAAGCAGAGGCAGTTCATAAAATCACATGGTGCCTTAAAGACCTGCATGCCAAAATGTGGGCCAGGAAGCTGGAGGGTTGTTGGGTTATTATACAGAACTGGGAAGTTCTATGGCTCAAGGCTGTACAGGCCAAGGTCATAGGCTCCAAGGTCTGCCTTACAGTTCTTCGTCCTACAGAACAACTGCACTGTGGATGAGCAGATCATTAGCAAAGACTTTAGGCTAAAGCAAAAGGTGCACACAGGAAACTTAAATCATGTAAATGTAAAGCTCACTCCCTTTTAAAAAAGATCCGGGGCCTTAGGCGAGTGTGGTGATCTGCACACCGTGATCCTGCCTGGAGGGCAGGAGGAGCCTATCTTGAAGAAAAAAAAAGGAAGCTTGAATGTCACAGGTAAAGATTAAACTTTTGTATTTTTCTACTGCTGTTGGCCTCCTTTCTTACTGGTCACTCACGGCGCTGATGGGGATTGGTGGGCCCGGGGCGAACGGCCTCACAGGGCAGGCTGTGTGCTAACTGCTGCTGTGTTTGCTCACCTCAGGCCAGCACATGGAGCCCTCCGGACCTTCCCCTCAAACAGGAAAGCAGTTCCAATGCCCGGTGCTCCCGCACATAGAACTAGAGACTTCTGGAAGTGACATGCTTGCAGTGTTCTGCCTTTACACCTCCCATAGCTTTTCCTTTTTTCCTTCCTCTAGGGCCCTTCTGGTGTCATGTCATGCTCATAAAACCTCTTCATCCCTCTCACCTTAGCACTGGTAAAATGGACGTATCGGGCTTAAGCACTCAAACATCACAAGGCTGGGGAGTACCTAGCCTAGCCAAATCACATACTTGATAAACATTCAAAAAACCTAAAGGAACTTGGTATCACATCACACACCAGCCTAACTGCACATTCAGGGGACTAATGTTAGCTGCTGGCTCGCTTCTGTTCTGGAGGAACATGATACAGACCGCCTATAAATACTACAAACCCAATATAGAAGGTGCATGATAGCTGAGTTGCAGAGGCATTAAACAGTCAATATTCTTCTGGCACAGGCCAGCCCTTAATACAGGATCTGAATCTCACACTTTGAGAAAGTTTGACAAGTAGAACAATAGTTCCAGCCATACAGCCCATTGTGTATCTATACGACAGCAGCTCCCTTCAGAAGCTATAACACACTTTCTCCTGCTCCTAGCATTCGTACCTTTCACCTGATACTCCCACTCCTTCCTGCAGCTCATGTAAATGCCTTGCAGAAAAGTAATGTCTGTCTATAGAGAAAATGCACATGCTGTTCCAGTGTTCTAGGCAAGACAATGTCTCTGTACCTTCCTGCTCGACTTACAAGAGCCATTATGCTCCTAAGTGTCCTAAAAGATGTGAGGCAAAAAAGAAACCCTCTATATTCTTGAGGGTGGTTTTAAGTAAGCCTGATTTCTTCTTCCCAGTTCTACTCATTTTCTTTATTGCTTTTCCCCCCCTAAATGTGCCAGTACTGGTGCTTGAACTCAGAGCCTGGGCACAGTTCATTAGCTCTTTCACTCAAGCCTGGTGCTCTAACACCTTAGCCACAGCTCCACTTCCAACATTTTAGTGGTTATTTGGAGATAGCAGTCTCACAAACTTTCTTGCTCAGGCTGGATTCAAACCAGGATCCTCAGATCTCAGCCTCCTGAGTAGCTAGGATTACAGACATGAGCCACCAGTGCCCAGCACTCCTATGCTCTTGGAGAGCAGCACAGACATTTATTTCTAGTAACATTCAGGACACATGGCATTATAGAAAGAATTTTTTTTTCCTCTACACACTATAAATGTGTAAGGTTTTCAAGCACTTTCCCATGTCCTTGTGGATATCAACTAGGTGTCCTGCAACTGAATTCTGATATTTACCTGGAGTTAGTGCTGATGCCAACTGCAAGTATTGGATCCTTAGGTTGACCACAATTTTGTTCATTTTGGCTAAAAAACTAGAGTTCCCAATACTCCTACCTCAGGGTAATTTGCACAGAACTTGGGAAAAAAATTGACTGTTGCCAGGTAATCACAAAGAATACAATTCAGAAACAGACAGATGGAAGAGATGCGAGAAAAAAGGCACTGGAGGGCTGGGAAGGTGGCTCAGTGGTAGAGTGCTTGCCTTGCATGCATGAGGCCCTGGGTTCAATTCTTCGCAGCACATAAGCAAAAAGAAAAAAGCCGGAAGTGGTGATGCATGAGGCCCTGGGTTCAATTCCTCAGCAGCACATAAGCAAAAAGAAAAAAGCCGGAAGTGGTGCTGTGGCTCAAGTGGTAGAGCACTAGCCTTGAGCTGAAGAGCTGAGGGACAGCGCCCAGGCCTAGAGTTCAGGCCCCACAATTGACCAAAAAAACAAAAACAAAAAAGGAAAGCCAAGTGTCAATGACTTATGCCTGTAATACCAGATGTTTAAGACGATCAACTTCCAGGCCAGCCCAGGCAAAAAGCAAGACTTCATTTCAAAAATAACTAGAGCAAAAAGGGCTGATGGTATGACGAAAGAGGTAGAGCGCCTTCCTATTGAGTACAAAGCTCTGAGCTCAACCCCTAGTACCACCAAAAAATGAACTAAAAAAATTAAAAGAACCCGGAAGTGGGCAAAAGGGGTAGACATAGTGGTGAATCCTCCAGATCGTAGCTACTCAGGAGGATTGCAGTTGGAGACCACCCTGGCAAAGGTTATCAATGATGGGAATCTGCTTTGTTCTCCTAACTCCGTGTTATTCCCCTCTCAGCCCAATTCTTTTTATGTATCTTTTTATGTATATGAAGGACTTGCCTCTCCCCTCTTGGCCAATCATTTTATGTCTCTAAAGATGGAATATGAAGGACTGACCCCCACCCTATTGTCCCAGGCCCATACAGACGCCAGGCCCAATCCCAGTGTGTGGGAACTTGTGTGAAGTGCAGGCAGGGCAATCCACCTAAGCCCAGCTACAAACATCCCTTGTGGGCCCAACTGAAAGGCCCCCACCTTCCTCGACTTAGTGGCTTTTTCATGAACCTCTGCCTCCTTGCTTGGACCTCCTATAAAACCCCAGCTGTCCCAACTCTCAGGCACAACCTCCAAACCCGCGGGAAGGTCTGTGCCCCTCGCTGATCCTCAATAAACAGTCCTCCCCTGTTGATGATTGAGTCCAGCCTATTCCTTTTCCATTCTCCTCCATTTTCCTAACAATCAAGACCCCCACTTCAACCAAAAGCATGATTGGTACTTATCTGTAATCCCAGCTAGCAGGAGGAATGGGCAGGAGGATCATGGACTGAGGCTGGGCCAAAATGTGCGACTCTATTACAAAACAAAGGAAAAACTTGCAGTATAAAAAAGGTAGAGGCATGTAGGGAACTCTGAAGCTGAGCTATGAAACCTGGAACAGGTTTGAGATGTTGGAATGCCACCTCAGGAGTACTCAGAACACTGAGAACTGGCCAAGGAAGTTTAAAACAGCTCTGGAGAGGGGTAAGAGGCTGGAATGCCACCTCCTTCCTTAATGCTGCAGGGTTGAGAGCTGGACCTTGAAAGCTAGAGAAAGTGGAATATGTTTGATTTTTGCCTGGGTTGCAGTCCTAAACAATAAGGGAGCCAGTTGTTTACAGGAGCTCTGTGCTGTCTGATTGTAGTAACAGTACAGATGCTTTGTTTTTTTCATGTACCCATGGTAACCTTCCCTGGGGGTCAAGGGCTGGTGAGCCTCAGGCCCCCTGAGCCCTACTGCTCTTTGTATGTGCTTTTCTTACTGCCTCAGGTGGCGGTTAGCTTAGCATGGCTCTAGTCGTAGAATGCCTGCCTAGCAAGCCATTGGGCCCTCAGTTGAAGAACCAGTACCACCAACCCCTTCCCACCCCCCCCCAAAAAGCCAGTAGTCCTAGAAAAATTTCTGAAAATACCCAACAAAGATATATACAAATCAAACCCAAAAGTGATAGATTACCTTACCTCAATTACAGTAGTTCTTATAAAACCGAAAAACAAAAAAAAAATCAGAATCCAGGTGTAGATGTGGAGAGAACTCCTACACATCAGAAATATAAATGGGCACAGCCACAATGAAAACAGCAGGGATATTCCTCACAAAATTAGGAACACATAGGTGTGGTGGTGCCTACCTGAAACCAAACCCTTGGGAAGCAGCAGCATAGGGATCTTCAGTTTGAAGCCAGCCTGAGCTAAATGGAAAGATCCTGTCTCAAAGAACCAAGGGCTAGAGATGGAGGTCATTGGTAGAAAGCTTTAACGGCCATGTGCAAGGCCTTGAGTTTGATCCCCAATACTGCAAAACAAAACACAACGTTAAAATAAACATTAAAAATTCTCACCAATCATAGAAAATAACTGGAAATGAGCTAAATACATAAAGGCAAGACTTGAAGCTACTAAAAAAAAAAAAAAGGAAATGCTTAAAGACATTAGAATATACAAGTACTTCTTGGACAAGACCCCAAAAACACAGGAAACAAAAGTACCAGTAAGATTATATGGAATTAAAAATATCCCACAGAATGGAAACTGCGTGCAAATAATACGGAATCCAGAAGATATGAGAAATTTGTAAAACATATTAACAAAACCCCAAATAACCCTATTAAAAAGCAACAGAAGCTGGGTGCAGTGGCTCAAGCCTGTCGTACCAGCAACTTGAACGGCAAAGATCTCATAATTGAGGTTCAAAGCCAGTCCACGCATAAAAATTCTCAAGATTCCTTCTCACTCAATAGGTGGACATGGCAGTGTGCCCCTAACCCAGCTGCGGGGGAAGACTGCAGCCCAGGCCAGCCTGACATAAAAGCAAGACCCTACCTTGAAAATAGCCAAAGCAAAAAAGCTGGAGGTGTGCCTCAAGTGGTAGGGTACCTGTGTAACAAATGTGGGGCACTGATTTCAATCCCCAGTACCACTCCAGCCAAAAGCATGACACAGCTGTTTTTCACAAGTATACAAATGGCCAGCAAGCATATGAAAAAGAGAAGCACAATGCAAAACCACATCAAGATTGGCCCAAATAAATGAGATAAATAATCAATCATTTATGACAACAGGTATGGGAATAAAGATCACCGTTATTTTGTATCAAGCAAGAAAGAGTACTGCATATTCTCACTCCTATGTGGAATCTACACAAGTTGGTCTAATAGAATTTAGATCTAGGGCTGGGAAGGTGGCTCAGTGGTAGGTTTGCTTTGCATGCATGAGGCCCTGGGTTTGATTCCTCAGCACCACATAAGCAAAAAGAGCCCGAAGTGGCACTGTAGCTCAAATAGTAGAGTGCTAGCCTTGAGCTGAAGAGCTGAGGGGCAGCACCCAGGCCGAGTTCAAGCCCCAGGACCAAAAATAAATAAAAAAGAATTTAGATCTAATAGAAATTGAGTCTACCAGTGAGAACCTCTAGTGTGCTACGGCACAGTAAGATGACTATAGACAATAATGTAGTTTGTATTTACACATGCTAGAAGACAGGATTTTGAATGTTTCCACCATAAAGCAATAAACAATGGGGAGACTGATGCTTTACTAAAACACTTAAAGGAACAACAATGTAACAAAACCTACCTTGTGAACACCAGTATGGATTCCAGTCAAAGTCTTGTGTAAAAAAGAAAAATGTAATCCAGCAGTGCTCGTACCTCCATACTTGAAAGAATGTGATATTTTTTTTGTTTTGTTTTGTTTGTCGGTCGTGGGGCTTGAACTCTGGGCCTGGGCGCTGTCCCTCAGCTCTTCAGCTCAAGGCGAGCGCTCTACCACTTGAGCTACAGCGCCACTTCGGGTTTTTTGGTGGTTTATTGGAGATAGGAGTCTCACGGTCTTTCCTGCCCGGGCTGGCTTTGAACCGCGATCCTCAGATCTCAGCCTCCTGAGTAGCTAGGATTACAGGCGTGAGCCACCAGCGCCCGGCAAGAATATGATTTTTTAAGTCATCTTTTTTATCTTAAAGTTATCTATGTTACATAGATTCTGTTTAGATACCCTGTGTAAAGATATGGAAGAAAACATTCCAATTTCAAACCTACTTTGCCAATGAAATATTGGAAACTTTATTTGATAAACAAAACACAACTTGCAAACCTTGTGAGACAACAAGAGCAGTCCTTTTAAGGGCATAATTTATTTACATCAAGCTTAACACTGTTAGCAGTTCACAGTCAGACAACAGAGAATTAAATTAGAAAAACAAAACAACTGAAAATATAATACAATAACAATTAAGAACAAACACCTGACAACACTGATAGTGTGACCCATGATTGACGTGTTTTCAGTTAAATCCCATGTTGTCTCACTGTGTTCTGTGTCCCCTTAGCAATGCACACAATGCCTGCTCCAGACTCCGCCTTCTGTGCCCCACATACACCTGCAGACTGGAACCTTTGGTATACACTTTAGATTTTTCAAGTCTCAATTAGCGTATTTGAGGACAAAGTTCTTTCAACCACCATGAAATGATCAAAATTATAATTTTTTTAAACCAAGCAAGCATTAAATTGGGGTTTCTGCAATGACAGTCAGTAGAGAAGGAGGATTAGAAAGAAGGGTAAGTACAGGGTCCGCAGGGGGATGAGTTTTTGTGTATGAATAACTCATCAGCCTGTCATGCAGAACAGTAAACAAGCCACTGCTTCTGTCCACAAGTAAATAGGTAACTCCTCTTTTAACAACTCCCATCAACTTGTAGCCTCTACACAGATCTGAGAAATGAGGGCTTTCCAACACACACCCTGATGATTTTATGAATGAGGCTTCTCACTGTTCTTTCCAGATTTCTGAATACTAATTTTCCTGAAGGACAATCTTTCTAATCAAGGAGATTGTCTAATTAGACAATTAGTCTACACAGGAGAATTCTCAAGGTCTCAGAAACTTCTTTCTATATAGTGGAGTGCATAGTGAAAACTAGATGTGAAAATGGAAGCAAGCTGGCTCATTTGGCCTCCATCTCTCAGAAGCAGCTGAAGTTTGGCCTTCTTGCCACTTCTGATACACAGTACGATACTAATTCAAATATACTAATGACGATCCTAAAATACTGCAAAATTCTGCAAAATATTCTATTTTGTTGTAAATGCTGAAAATCAGGTACCCATGTTAAGTTTTATTAGCCAAAAGTTCCATTCCTCAAGCAAATAGTGCCTAAATATATGAAAAGCAAATCCAACTACCCAATTCCCTGCATTGCCTTTCATGAAGCCCGTTAGCATTTGACAGTTTGCCTCCACCATGATCTTAGGATTAAGTAGCATGCTCAAAGATACTAGGTGCTGTATACAACTGAATAGCTTGAAGTGACATGAAGGACCCAAGAACTTCCAACAAAGAATTCCACAAAACAGAGGACACGCATCATAGTTCCGCCCCAAAGGTGGTGTGTATGGTCTGATTGTGCCTAGCCTTTCAACTTAGATATACTTTCCTGTTAGTCGATCAGCAGGTTTCAAGACGGCACATACCTCTGGCTGAGCTAACATGGCCAATTAAAAGGTACAATTCTTCTAGAAGTTAATAATACATAGGTGCATGGAAGTACGTTCATGAGGAAGGAAGGGAGAACAATAAGGAGTAAGAAAGGGGAGGAGAAGAGGGAGGGGCGGGAAGGAGGGAGGGAGGGAAGGAAGGAAAGGAAGGAAGGACTGACCAATCAAAAGAGAGCCTCCTTCTCTCAGCTAAGTGGAATGGAGAACAATGTAGCCACTGGCCAGCTGGTATTCTATGGGGAACACCACAAGTGATGGAGCCTCTTCGACTGGACTTTTAACTTCTAATGAAGCTCATGTTTCCCTGAAAAATCACTACAGCATTCTTTTCGTCTGCAAGGCTCATCATGAACCTGTATTTGATGGCCCCACTGTCTACTGCTGACCTCAGCACTCCAAATCTGCTTAGAATCATGACAACTTGTTACAGGCCTCCTTCCTCTGAAGGAACATGGTATTTATCCTGTCCTAATTTCCTAACTTCTAGATCTAGGCTTAGAAGTCAGAAGGAAGGAATTATTTTCTCACATCCAAGATAGACCATGCCATTAGGGAGGGAGGCATGGAAAACAACAGGCCCAAGTAGAAACTCGCCTGGACAGATATTATAATGAACCTTACAAAGGACAAAGTAGAGCTGATGATGTCACCTACAGGCTGCTCTAGAACAGGGAACAGCCCAATCCCCGGCACTGAAGCCTACCCACGCTTTCTCAGTAACAGTAGCCGCTACAAGCAGTCCTGACTTGTGGCCAGAAAGCCAGCTTTGAATTCATTTTTTGAAGTCTAGCAGTTGGAAAAATGGAACTACTCATAAAGTATAGATACCCTGACTGTTAGGAGTGGGCCAAGTTTTAAAAGCAGCCCAAGCCCTAGCTCTCTGACTGGTGGGCCTCTGGCTAGCAGCAGTTTCCTAGTGTGTCACATGAAGGTACTGGTACCTTTGGTCAACCTGTATCAGCAATGTATGATGAGCTCCTTTAAAGCTACTTTTTTCTAGCTCTCTTAATTAAATGTTCACCATTCCCCAGCGGAAGTTAAAAATTTCAAAGTATCCAGGCTACTGGAGTGAAGGAAGAAAAGGTTAAAGCTATCAGCCGCTGGTGTCTATCAATACATGAGAATAAACTCAAGGGCAGGAGACTTTTTACATATAAAGGACTGGCCATGAACAGTGCATAGTGCACAGAAACTGACACCAAATAGAGACAGCAAATCAATGCAAGATAATGAAACCTTAAAATCATCAAGGACAAAACAGCCCGATCTGAACTCCTGGAAGTGGGAGGTAAGAAGAGCCTAATAATAACAATATCAACAGCAGAAGTGGGAAGGAGGGAGAGGTCAGGGAGAAGTGTAGCTAAAACTCAAAAATAGCCATTACTGGAATTTTTGGTGACACTTTTACCAATGGAAATTAAGTAAATTAAGTTCAGCTATTCCTCATAGAAAAAAAGATGACAAATGTGTCACTTATAACTAGTAGGAAACTAAGTAATTCCTCAAGGGCACTGGTTCTATGGCCAGCCCGCTCCCCACCACCACAAAAGAAAACCAAACCCACAAGACCATGCAGGACACAGGTTAAAAATGACTGTCAACAGGATAGGTAATGAACGTGCTCCGACCACACGGAAGATGCTAATTAATAGCGGAACATGAAGTGTGAAAATATTCAGGATTAAGAAAAAACTCCTTCTAAGGACCTCGTTTCTTAGAACCCTGGACCCTCTGTATTTTACCAGTATACTTTATTTCCTTTTTTTTTTTTTTTTGTAATACATGGTCTATGTAGTACATGCTGGCCTCAAATTTATGATCCACTTGCCTCAACCTCCCAAGTGCTGTGATTACAGGTGTGTGACATCATTTATACTACTTTTAAATAATTAAACCAACATATTCATTCCAAATTTTTCCAAGTTATTCAGTTTGGAGCTGTAACTTCAGTAAAACATTTGCTATACTTGCACATATTCATAGCACTTTCCTATTTACAAATAAATTATAGAGGTGATTCTTTATATATTCTGTATGTCCCCAACACATGAAAGCCTTTAAGTCAATCAGCATCTAATCAAATGTTTTATCTTCTACCCAGATATTCATAATACAATTTTATAGTTATATTACATTTGATACTTTCTCAAAGTGCTTTCATATATATTAATAGTCATTAAGATACCGAACTTTTTCATTTATGAACAAGGAATGTAGAACTATAATTTTAAAACTAGGCTGGTAGTTGATAATCTTTACCACCACCATGCAGATTGCTGTTGCTGAGGAGGGCTAAGAGAAAAAGCTCAGATGATCTTTAAATGACTCGGTTTGCTGGATGTTTGCATTGTTAATGTTACCATTACTCAATCAACATTTAAGCCCCTAGGGTCAGAGCATGCCAGGGAACATATGTGCTTTAGATAGTGTGCACCACTGAGGGCTGATTGTCTATTTAACAAGAGTCACTTCTTAGCAGTGTCTCACAAGGTAGAAGATATGGTAGAAAGATCTTGTAACCCAAAATCAGGAGACTTAATACAAACCTAGTCTGCTACTATTTTGAGACCATGGACAAGTAACTATCCTCTTCTCTAGTTCCTTAGACTATATATAAAGCAAAGGGCATTGACGATTCTCAGTGATGGAGTCTAAAACTTATCAAGAGACTCTTGGACAACACAATGACTGAGACCTCACTCCACTGGGAATTCTGATGTGGAGTGGGGCTAATTTATCTGTTTTTCTTCTAAACAAAACAAAAACAAAACCCTAAGGAATGATGCTGTTGCAGTCGTGGATTATGTGTTAATAACAGTAGTTAACATTTATGGAGTGCTCAGTGTTTGCCAGGCACTTGAGCTAAGCGTATTAAACACACTACACCATTTAACCCTTACAACAACCCTGAGGTAGTTACGATTATTATCCCTGTTTTGCACTGAGGAAACTGAGGCTCAGGAAGGTTATTATGATGTGCCTTCTAGACTGGCTTCAAAGCTCAAATTCTAAACCATTGTCTATACTGCATCTTTAGACACAAAATCTCTGTGACTTTAGTTAAATAATTATGAACTGGGCCTTACCAAAAGCAGCATGTTGTATTAACTATCAACTGTTTTACTAACCAAGTTTTTAAAAGTGTAAGAAAATTTCTATTTTAAACCTAGAAATGAGAGTAGGAAAGGGCCTGTACAAACTAGAATAACGTCTCTGCAGAAGTCATTAGAAAAGACAGAATGCATTTCTTGCATAATAGAGCTCACAACTTGGTACCATGTTCAATTCACTATAAGAACATGTGCAAAATAAACTGTTTATGAGACAGCAAATGTGTGTGCGTGCGTGTACACATGTGTGTGTGTGTGGTGTGTGTGTGTGTGAACTAAACTCAGGGCTTGTGCTCTCATTCAGCTTTTCCTACCTCTCTCCTATACTGGCATTCTACCACTTGAGCCTTACCATCACTTCCAACTTATTCTAGTTAATCTCACACTTTCAACCTAGGCTGTCTTTGATCCACAGATCTCTCTCAACCTCTTTAATAACTAGGATTACAGGCATGTGCCACCCACTCCTGGCTGAGAGCAAAAAAATTTATAACTCTATCTCTAGAAATAATGATGGGAGGCTTCACTTAATATGAAATTGTTAATTTTACACAAAGCCTTCCAAGAGAGTAATTTGTGTAAAGCACAACCAAGAAGTACTCAAGATAAAACACTGGATTTTAAGGCAGGAGATCTAAACTGAAATCCTATTAAGAGTAGATGAAAGGAATCAAGCTGTAGCATCCAAAATGCGGGTAATGCATATAACCAATTAGAAATTAGCTGATATGTTGTACAAGAACCTTTTCTCTTATTCTCTGTATTGCTTTTAGATAGATAAAATTAACCAAAAGTTCAGTTTCTAAAAGCAGTTTTCTCTGGCTTGAATTCAAACCTTTTAATTTACACGAGGCTTTTTTCTTTGAGCTCTGAACGTAGAAAAATGAACCATCTAAATGATACTTTTATAAGAAGTTGACAGCGTCTCTTTAACCTGAATCCCTAACCCTCAACCCCTGAAGTTAAAAAGTTCAAGCATTTCATGAATGGGGGGTGCTAGAATAGTTGATGGCAATCATGGCAGACTTATAGTTAAACTAAAAATTAAATTTATGAATTTACTGAGCACCGACTAGAAGCAAGAAACAATTAGGTGCTGCCCTGAGTAAGAAACAGCCCTGGCTGTTTCTCAGCTGTGGTGAGAAAACAAAGCGGCTCAAATATAGTAAGCAGTATTTCTCCAAGGCTTATTTTCAGAACTCTTAAGGAAAAAACAGAGCCCTTGTTAAAAAAAAAAAAATCCCCTGAAAATAATTATAATCCTTTAACTCACATCCCATAATGACAGGGATAAATGTAAAAAGCAGCATAATAATATTGTAAAATTTGAAATTCCTCCTGCCCACTATTAGAAGGTTGAAAACTGCTAAAATAAGTTCAAGTTTAAGGACACAGATGGGGATGAGGATGCCAAGGAAAAAGGTTAAGAGTTGGATTTTTAAATACTAGGTCTTTCCCAATTATTATAAGGAAACTAAGCTACACACTAGCTGCTGTAGGTAATAAACCCACACAGATCATCCGAAATCTATCAAGATGACCAGTCCTGCCTCGTTCTCCCCAGTTCTTCTGTTAATTGGAGCCTCTTCTGGAGCAGCAATAAGAATCTTTCTAATGAAAATGAAAATTTCTTCCCTGGACAAAGTTGCCCAACTCTATCCAAGATAGTTTTACCCTTAGTATTCTATTCTCAATATAAGCTCAACAGGCCTAAATTCCATTAGTACCTGCTGCTCGGCCAAGAAAATAAAAAACAATCCACTATAACAGCACGGAACTATAGAGATTTTCAGAGATGCTCTCCATGGGGTAGCTAAATAATTATTTGCAAAACACCCTTGAGAACATGTATTTAATAGATTAAAAGATGGGACTGTGGTTTGGCAGCAGAACAATAAAAAAGCCAGGAAGAAAACATGCTGTTCAATGTTGAATTTCTATCTTACATCTGAAATTATTTGGAAGAAAAAAATAAAAATATTTTGCATTGGGTTCTCCTTGGGGAATACAGTGTTCATTAAAAAAAAAAAAGCAGAAACTAGAGCAAAACCTGGTAAAAGAGCATTATTAATGTCTAACCCATTAAATCCAGTTCTACGCCATCCTACTTAGTGTCCATAATTTTAACTGTAGGGAAGAGAAATGACTATTTTTTTTAGGGCAAACACATTTGATGATTATGTTATTGGCTTCCCAGGGTCTAACTGATACTCCAAAACCCACAAATTCCTCCAAATCTGTACTCTGTAATTAAACTGAGGTGAATTACAAAATAATATTCCCATTATGAATGACACAAACAAGTATAATCATGGAGGTGGGACAAGCAGGTGGTCAGAGAAGAGCATGTGAAAATATGTAACTGAGAGAACACCTTTCCCTAGGTCCACTCAGATTGGGTTTAAGGTGAGAAAGGAAAATAAAGGTACAGAGGAAAAAGCCATATTGATCAACCTAGTTTCTCCATGCAGTTGCAAGCTTCTTGGCTTAGCTGGATCTTAGTTAAGTACTCAACGGCTCATGTCCTTGGCCAATTTATCAGTGTGCAAGGTACTATGTAAGAAAAGGCTTCCCTGTGAAGACCTGTAGTGGCCACTATTTTCAAAATTAATGCTAGTTAATGCCCTGAATGCTACTAGAAATAAAGGAAGACAGCTTGCCTGGCAAGGGACAGAGAAGAACCATTAAGTAGACAGTTATATGTAAGGTTTACCGATAGTCACCAACAAAGCAGAAAGTCGATCCTGGTCCATAGTAAACAATATACTAGAGACTGGGGGAAATGACTGCTTTTAATGTAAGATTTTTGGAGGAGATTTTAACCTCCCTCAGTAAATTTTTCAGCATTCCTGTACCAACTAATGCAACAATGGAAATCAGGATAGGAACAGAAAGACAAGGCCATATTTCCTTGTTTTGTACTCTTGTAATCTGATTTGCAGTTCTTACTACAGCAGCATTGACCTGTGGAAGCAAGGCCAAAAGCCACCTCCAACAATCTTGAATAGAACTTCTCATGTTACTTTTCTTCTGTTCTCCTAAACTGTTAAAGAGATTTGGAGCACAATTATACTACCAGAGCCCAGACCAATACCCAAGTGAGTGCAGCCAGACTAGCATGTTCGCTCTTCCAGGCAGGAAAGGGCTACGTTTCTTATTTCTATGACAGACACAAGTTCCCTGATTTTCCAGTGCATTTTCCAACGCTTTCCACCACTGTCTTGCCTTCACTGAATTTACCACTCTCATACGTATGTGGCTTGCCTTTTGTGATTTTTTTGAGATGAACCTGTAAACGTGAGAACCCAGGGATCTGAGGTACTTCACATAAACACACTCAAGTATCAGTCTCATTTTTTTGAAAATAAGATCAAAGGGAAATAAAGTCCTTCTCCCTCAGAAATGTGTGCATCTCCTGTTAGGCTAACAGTGGCTACCTTTGCACCACATCACTAATTTCCTGTACACATGACAATAAGTTATTAAGGACAGGGTTTGCCCCAGGTACACCAGCAACTGCTGAAGAAACCTGCAGCTCCTGCAGACTGAGTTCCAGTTTGCTCACAGCCTCTCGGAAGGCAAATTTGTTGCGAGTCTGGGGAATGCAGTCCACGTAGCCTGAGCAGTAGTCAAGCAGCTGGTGTCCAGTGTCTACCAGTTGGCTATTGGGTACAGGTTCCGTAATCGCACTGGACAGTAGGTCAGCACATTCTAGCAGGGCCTCTTTGCTGATTTTGTCTGCGGAGATTTTCTCAGAAGTCTGTTTGGTTTTTCTCAGAGCCACTTTAGTACCTGCTGTGCCATTGGCTATTTTGGCTGGCGAGATGGAAGGTGTGGGCAGAGGCACTTGAGGTGGAGGCATCGCTGGCCTCACAGGTTTCCCACTGCTAGGCACAGCTCCAGTAGCTGCCTTTTTCCCGCCTTCCTGGGTTTCTGAAGTGGGCTGTCCTACAGTCGGGGCAGTTGGCTCTTCTGCAGGGTCTGAGCATGCGGATGGATGCTGCAGTAGTCTCATCACCGGTGGTGGAGGTGGGGCACACTTTGGTTTTACCCGTCGGGGTCTGTCCTTGTCTCCAGAGGATGCGACCTGATGCTCAGACAAGAGCTTGAATTTATTCCCCTGAGAGTCTGTGCCAATGAGCTGCACGTCAGCTGGAGTGTGTTTCAGAGTGGGTGAAATCAGGACTGGCACTTTGTGGTTGTGAGTGGTTGGGAGGATAGCTGCAGCCTTAGCTGGAGAAGACCAACCCGGCTGCTCTGCATCCTCTGCGACTCCAGCCGCCCCAAGTCGTGTACCACCATTCTTCTCCTTACTCTTGGGGGCAGCTGCTATTCCAGGCACCCCCACCCCTGAAGAGTCCTTCTCTGTAATGGCTGGATCCCCAGAGGGAGCTCTCAGAGGAAGGGCTGTGGCTCCTCTGGGCAATAGTTTGGCTTTTGGTCTCTCCCTGGTTGGAGCAGCACTGTCCTCTGATTTTTTTGGAAGCATGTCACTGGCCCTGTCCACATTCTCTTCTGGCTGAGAAGAGGTGGACACTGTCCTTTCAAGCTGGAGTTTGGACCTCTGGCAGTTCCTGGGAAGGGTCATTGCCATCCTGTCCTGCTCTGGAAGCCCTGAGGACATGGAAGATGTAGAGTTTGACCTTGGAAAAGGCTTGGAAGTGTCATCACTGGCTGAGGGTTTACCTGCTCGTAAGCCAAGTGTCTTTTTGATTAAGCGAGGTGTAAAGAAGCCTGTGATGCCAGACCACCCACCCCCTCCACTGTCATCATTACTGAGGTTCCTCTGTGCAAAGCTCCCCCCATAGCATTTGGATGGCACTAGATTCGCCTCTTGCTGGGCAGGAGTGAAAGAGAACCCATCAGCATGCTGTAGAGAAGCAACAGATGAGAAGTTACCCGTGAGTTCGTATTTCTTGTGGGGCTGATTCTCCATTTCTCGAAAGGAACTGCTGCGTTTAGGGGGTGTGGGAGCATTTCTCTTCTTCATGAAGGAGCTGAAGAAACCCCCCTTCCTATCTCTGGTGAAGCAAGTCTCTTTGGCATCTTCCAAGAGGCTACTGGGTGATTTGTCTCTTTGCTTTCGAGGCAGTGCTGGGGACCCAGAGGAGGCCTGTGCACTTCTAATGAACCCTGATGAGAAACAGACAATCAACAATGTAAAAGACAAGAAGTGAAACTATTATCGTGACTAAGGCTCCCTTATAAAAGATTTGTCAGTATTTATTGTCAGGTGCTGCCATTACTCAGAAGAAATTAAGTAACAGACTATCATTTCACAGTGATTAATGTTCCAAATGTGATGTAAATATAGATGGGGAGAAATAACCTGTTGGTTATCACCTCAATATTCATCCTTTTTCTTAAAGTGGCATTATCTATAAGGCTCAATAAAAGACTCCTTCCTCCCCCCACCATCTCCCTTGCAAATTGGAAGCATGGGATCTATGTGGGAGCCAGGAGCTTAATGGAGTGGATGACAAAATTATAATCAGGCCTTAGAAAGGACTGCCAGCACTAGCAATAAAGGGCCAAAGACCAGAGTGTCTTGCTGTCCTTAGACAAAAAGTGCATGAAAACAGGTACAACAGCATCAAGCCATGAGGCTCTTTAAGGAAGTTTCTGTTTTGATTCTACCTGGTGCTGAACTGGAAGCAGGATCCTCTGTAGCATCTTGGGATCCTTCAGTGTTCTCCTTGTCCTCCAGCTGTTTCTTCAGTGTTCTTGTCTTAGAAGGAAGTATAGGTAATCTGGGCAGGTACGGAACAACAGATGACGAGGAGGCAGCTCTCCCCAGCTCCTCGGCTACCTCTGTGAAAACCACAAAAGGGTCAATAAAGACAATTCTATGGCCGAGAAAGAGAATTTTTTCTACATAAAAGATATACAACGGAAGAACAATGGAGAGTAGAATAGAGAAGTATATAAACGCAGCCAGGTACAGTGGAACACGCATACAGTCTGAGCTAGCCAGGAGACAGGCTACAGAATCCTTTGAGTTGAGTAAATTTGAGACCAACTTGGAAAGCACAGTGAGACACCATCTCAAAAGTAAACAAAAATAAATAAAATGAAATGTATAAATGGAATCCTAGAGTATAGATTCTGGCTTATTTTGCTCAAGATATGTCTATAAATTCACATATTGTCATATAAGGTGAGGTTTCTTTCTCATGAATGGATAGTATTCCTATGTGTAAACATAGCTAAATTCATCTGAATTCCTCTTGGTAAGATATTCAGGCTATTTCCAACTTTTAGCAAGTAAGAACCTGCTGCTAGGAAGAAGCTGCCATTTGTTTTATGGTTCAGAGCTTTCTGCATATTATCTGTGAAGCATAAGCACGGGAATCTCAGGAGGTCTCATAGGGTACATGTAATACAACTTTATGTAGTCCTGCCAAATTGTCCAAAAATAGCTATTATAACCTGGACTCACACTAGCAATATACAAAAAAATGTTGGTTACTCTGCATTGTTTGCCAAATTAGATGCTGCTAGTGTTTTTTTTGTGTGATCTTAATTTCTTATAGGCACACTGTGGTAGATGGTGGTTCACTTTATACTTCCTGTGGGGAATAATGTTAAACATGGTTTCAAATGCATATTGGTCATTTGGTCATCTTTTTATTTTTTGTACTGGCAACTAAACCCAAGGCTTCACGCATACTGGGCAAGCAAGCATTCTTCCTTTTGGGGCAAGTTCCCAGGCCTTTATTTGTCTTCCTTTTTAAAATTGTTATTATAGCTGGGTTCTGGTGGTTCACGCCTGTAATCCTAGCTACTCAGGAAGTTGAGATATGAGGATCAGGGTTTGAAGCCAGCCCAGGCAGGAAAGTCTGTGAGACTCTTATCTCTAATTAACCAATAGAAAATGAAGTGATGCTCAAGAGGTAGAGCACTAGGTTTGAGCAAAAAGAGCTAAGAGAGCTAAGACCCAGGCCTCCAGGTCAAGCCCGACAACCAACAAAAAAAATTAATACTAATAGTTGTTATTATAAAGGTGATGTACAGAGTGGTTAGAGTTCAATAAATCAGGTAAAGAGCACATTTCTTTTTGGACAACGTCACCCCTTCCCTCGCTTTCTCCCAGTTGTTCCCTCCCATCCCCACCCACAAGTTGAATATTTCATTTCCTACATAGTGTCTACTGATGCATTGTTCACCCTTGGTACCTCCATTTCTGTGCCCTCATCCTCCCAAAGACAGATAACAAGAAAAGAAGAAAAAAAAAAAAGGAAAAGAAAACAAACCAACAACAAAGGAAAAAGCTCTTATATCCATTTCCTGAAGTTCACATTATGTTACATAATCAGTAAGCATTATGTTATATAATCAGATGCACATAGGTATTGCACTTCTGTGTTTGTCTTTGAGACAAGAGTGTACCAGCAGTCCTCTGGCTCTCCAATAAAGTCTCATAATTTGGCCTTTTAAGCTTCTCTGTTTCTTATAACATAGGCATCACATATTTTGGATCCACTCATCTATTGTAGACATCTGGGATGTTCTTTTGTTTTGTATTTTGTTTCTAAGGTATGGTCTCAAAAATTTGCCCCAACTGGCCTTGAACTCAAGATCTGGGCACTGTTGGCTCTTGTCTGTAATGCTAGCTACTCAGTAGGTTCAGATCTGAGGGTTATGGTTCAAGGCCAGCCTGTGCTGGAAAGTCTGTGAGACTCTTATCTTCAATTGACCAGAAAAAAAGGCAGAAGTGCAGCTTAGGCTCAAATAGTAGAACATTACCCTTGAGTAAAAAAGCTCAGGGACAGTAGTCATTCATTCCCTGAGTTCAACCATAGGACAATAACAACAACAACAACAACAACAACAACAAAACTTCCTGTCTCTACCTCCAAGCTAGGATTTCAGTCATATATCACCAAATCAAACCCTTTTCTTCCTTTTTCTCTATCTTTCTTTTCTTTCTTTCCTCTCTCTCTCTCCCTTCCTTTCTCCCTCTCTCTCTCTCTTTTTTTTTTGGTCAGTCCTGGGGCTTGAATTCAGGGCCTAGGGCACTGTCCCTGAGCTTCTTTTGCTCAAGACTAGCACTCTTCCACTTGAGCTACAGCTTATTCCCAGCTCCAAACCCTTATTTTTCAATATAAGAAATTATGCTCTTGTTGCTCAATCTTATTTTTAATCTGACTTTCTTCAGATATATTTCTAGAAATGGGAATTCCCAGATACTGCTTTTATGACTATGTTCCGCTTTGGTATCTGTAGTTTAGAAAGCTGACTTTTATGGCTGGGAATGTGGTTTAATGGTAGAGTACTTGAAGGCCTGGGTTCAATTCCTCAGTACCACACAAATAGAAAAGGCCAAAAGTGGCACTGTGGCTCAAGTGGTAAAGTGCTAGCCTTGAGCAAAAGAAGCTCAGGGACAATGCCCAAGCTCTGAGTTCAAGCCCGAGGACTAGAAAAAGAAAAAAAAAAAAAGGAAGAAGGAAAGAAAAAGAAAAACAGAAAGCTATTTTGGGGGAGTACTTAAGTATAGGTTTAGGATCTCACTCTTGATATGCAGGTAGTCTGCAACTTGAGCCATGCCGCCAACAATTTTTTTGTTTTTAAGTTATTTTTCAGATAGGATCTCGTTTTTGCCAATGATTGGCCTTGTATTGAGATATTTCTACTATAACTACCCAAGTATATGGAATTACAAACACCCAGCCAAAAATTGGAGTATTTGAGAGGTGACTCAGTTGCAAAATGGAGAGTTGGACTATTTTTAATCTTTATTTTTCCCTTTTCTCTGTACTGTAGTGTTAAAAGGTAGTGAACTAGTAAATGTATTCATTTTCCTTAGGGAGAGAGTGAACTAATTTCAAGTTAAAATATACTTTCAAGGGGCTGGGAAGGTGGTTCAGTGGTAGAACGCTTGCCTTGCATGCTCGACGAGGCCCTGGGTTTGATTCCTCAGCACCACATAAGCAAAAAGAAAAAAGCCGGAAGTGGCGCTGTGGCTCAAGTGGTAGAGTGCTAGCCTTGAG
>NW_012267243.1:5963248-5973713 GCF_000151885.1 Dipodomys ordii | reverse complement strand
TGGAAGTGGTGCTGTGGCTCAAGTGGTAGAGCGCTAGCCTTGAGCTGAAGAGCTGAGGGACAGCGCCCAGGCCCAGAGTTCAGGCCCCATGACTGGATCCCCCCCCCCAAAAAAAATGACAGGCTAGGTGGTGGCTCCTACTTATAATCATAGCTATTCAGGAGGCTGATATCTTAGAATCATGGCTTTAAGCTAGCTCAGCAAGGAAAGCCCTTGAGACTATTATCTCCAATCAACCTTAACCACCAAAAACAAGTTGGAGGTGGATCTATGGCTCAAGTGATAGAGCCTTGAGCAAAAAAGCTCAGGGACAGTGCCCAGGCCTGAGTTCTACCCAAAGGACCAACATACACATAAACACACACACACACACACACACACACACACAAACACACACACACACACACACACACTCATGTAAGAAGTTGACTCAGAATCCTTTAACTATTTCTATGGCTCACAATCCAAGTATCAGCTTGTTCAAACTATTAGGCCCTTACCAAGTCATTCTATTTCTCATGGAGTAGAAACAAGGCAAAATTCTAGAAAAAAAAACAACTTTATCATGGCTTTTGACAAAGCACTATTAAAACTGCAAAGCAAGATGAGAAATACATTATAATACCTTTGAAGGCATTATTTTTCTTTTTCTTTTTTTGATAGGGAGAAAGGGAGGGGAGGCTCTTACAATGTTGCCCTAGTGGGTTTCAAACTCCTGGGTTTAAGCAATCTTCCCAGTTCAGCTTATAAAATAGAAGTATAGACATGTAATACTGCATCTAGTTCTAGTACTTTCTCCTTTTTCTGGATTTAATCTAGGTCATTTTGTATGCTAGGCAAGTATGCTATTGCTGAACTGCACAGCTTGATTTTTTTGAGATAGTGTTTTGCTATGTAGCGTAGGCTGCCTTCAAACTTGAGATTCTCCTTCCTCAGCCTGCAAAATGCTAGAGTTATATGAATGCAGTCATGCCCAGCATTATTTTTTTGAGGGGGGAAGAGGGAAAGAACTTCTGTTTTCAGTATCATATAAAAGAGAAGCTCTAATCCACATACTAATGGCTCATGTGAGTAAGCCTAGCAACACCGGAGGCTGAGATCAAAGTATTAAGGTTCAAAGCCAGCCTGGGCAGAAAAGTCCAAGAGATTATGTATACAATTAACCAGCAAAATGTCAGACTGAAGACATGGCTCAAATGGTAGAACATCAGCTGTGAGCAAGCACGTCCACGAGGGCCTGACCCTGCAATCAAGACATGGTACAGGTAACACAAGAGGAGAGGAGAGAAATAACAGGGAGGGAGACAGAGGGAGGAAGGGAAAGAGGGAAGGAAGAAAGGAGAAAGGGAGAGAGGGAGAGAGGGAGACAAGCAGGCTCTCTAAAGAACTGAGATTAGTTGTGAGGAAAATAAAATAACATATCAAGAAAAACATGCCAACCTTACCCCAGACATCTGATTTAATTGAGAAGGTATTATAGGCAAGACTCTCCGGTGCTGTCCACTTAATTGGAAATTTGGCTCCAGCATGAGCAGTATAGGTATCTCCAGTCATCAGTCTACTTAAGCCAAAGTCAGCTACTTTAACCACATGGTTTTCTCCCACTAGGCAGTTACGTGCTGCAAGATCTCTGTGAGAAACAGGACCCATTCAGATATGAGAAAAATGACCATGAATGCTTGCTTTGTTATTGGTTCTTTGTGCTATAATCAGAGTTGGTAAGAAAGGACTAAGTATTTTATGATGTTCACTAACATGATAGAAAGCCTAATTTATATCACTTGTATGGTATTTACCAAAAAGGAGTTCGAAGACCAAATGCATTTGTCTTTATAAGCATATCAAGATAGGTTATAGTAGACTACAGATTTTTTTCCTCTATAAACTTTACTCTTAGACTACAGATTTTTTTCCTCTATAAACTTTACTCTTCTAAGACAGTTGACGTTTTTAAAAACCAGCCACTAGATGGAGCAATTGGATCATGGATATAGTGCTGAACAAAGCCTGTTTTGACAATTTAAGGTTTACAAGTTGGAAATGATATAACAGGTTCTGTGAAAGAAAGAACAAATCAAACCATCTGCAACTTTTACTTTTATCATCGTACCAAGCAAAAATGCTGTCCTGATTAATCTCAGGCAATAGCCAGGTTTTACCTACCTATGGATGAAATTCTTCTTCTCTAAATACTCCATTGCAGAAGAAATCTGAGTGGCCATGTAAAGAAGTACAACTGCAGTCACTTCTTCTCGGTTGCATTCTCGAAGATAATCAAGCAGATTTCCATATGGCATGTATTCAGTCACTATGTAAAATGGTGGCTCCAAAGTGCACACACCTGACAGATGAAGGATAGAACTCATTTATGAGAAATACACTCAGGGCTGGGAATATGGCTTAGTGGTAGAGTGCTTGCCTAGCATACATGAGGGCTTAGGTTCAATTCCTTAGTCCCACATAAACAAAAATAAACTGACTTGTAGAATTTTTTTTTGTGGGGGGGAGTCAATCATGAGCTTGAACTCTGGGCCTGAGCACTGTCCCTCAGCTCTTCAGCTCAAGGCTAGCGCTCTACCACTTGAGCCACAGAGCCACTTCCAGTTTTCTGGTGGTTTATTCGAGTTTCACAGCTTTTCCTGCCCAGGCTGGCTTTTAACTGGATCCTCAGATCGAAGCCTCCTGAGTAGCTAGGATTATAGGCATGAACCACCAGCACCCGGCTGACTTCTCTTAAAAAAGGAAGAAATATATTCAGCCACTCAGGCCAGTCATTCAAAAATATTTTAGTTCCATTTTGACAGTAATCTTCCATATTATTATCACCACATTTTCTGCAATTAACATAGAAATATATAAAAAGATGTCTGTCAAGAAATTCATAATTCAAATGGGCTAAGAGGGCCAAATTTCAAGAGTCCTGTACAAGCACTGTGTTCTAATCTTTTGTAAAAATATTGTAATCAGTGAAATGATCTGATAAAGGCAGACTCCTTATTAAGAAAAACAAGAACTCATTTCCTTTGGGTAAATAGCTCAGTTTGAACCAAGATAATTCCCCAACTTGAAAAATGAAAAAGATTTATTCAAAAGTTTCTTTAGGTAAGCTGATATATGTGATCCCAATGTTTAATCTGCTTCTTTTCAATAGCTTTTTATTTAATGTTTCTATTTTGTTAAAGTACTTGACAGTTATTACTACAGTACCTTGTTAAATTGTTCTGAATTCAGAATCTGTGATACCTGTAAGGTGCACAGCTTTATACATATTGAAATCAATTCAAACCACTATTATTATTTTTTTTGGGGGGGGGGTCCAGTCGTGGGGCTTGAACTCTGGGCCTGGGCGCTGTCCCTCAGCTCTTCAGCTCAAGGCTAGTGCTCTACCACTTGAGCCACAGCCCCACTTCCGGCTTTTTTCTTTTTGCTTATGTGGTGCTGAGGAATCGAACCGAGGGCCTCAGGCATGCAAGGCAAGTGCTCTACCACTGAGCCACCTTCAGCCCCTATTCTTTTGTTTTAAACACAGAACCTACTGATGAAAACAATGGCTTTGATTGTATAAGGACTCATACATGATAACAAATATGTTACCACTGATCTATAGATCTGTATCTCCAGCTTATTATAATAATTTGTAAAAGTAAATTCACACTTGGAGCTTTCAACATAGTGATTTAAAAAAAGATTTGAAGGACTGGGATCATGGTTCAAGTGTTAGAGCACATCCCTAGATCTCAAATCCTAGTAATGCCCAAAATAATTAAAGTTAGTTTTCTTTATTGCTTGGGTTCTTTTTCTTTCTCTCTCTTTTTCTCTCTCTCAATAGAAAAAGCAACTGAAGGGGATGGGGGACATAGCAAATATCTGAGGAAGGAAAGCTATGGTTTAGGCTTTCTCACCTAATAGTTGTACCAGATTAGGATGCTTGATTTCCTTCATCACTGCAGCTTCTTTTAGGAACTCTTCTACTTCCATGGTGTCTTCCTAAAAAGGGGGAATTGGGAAAAAAGAGGAGACAAATTTCCATCTAAATTGAGTCAACTCACACATCTTCAGTTTCAAAGATAAAAGGAATAGCTTTTGAAGATATTAATTTAAGAAAGCTTATTACAATCTAGTATTTTTTTTTTTTTTTTGGTCCAGACATGGGGCCTGAACTCTGGGCCTGAGCGCTGTCCTTCAGCTCTTCAGCTAGCACTCTACCACTTGAGTCACAGCACCACTTCTGGCTTTTTTCTTTTTGCTTATGTGGTGCTGAGGAATCGAACCCAGGGCCTCAGGCATGCAAGGCAAGCGCTCTACCACTGAGCCAACTTCCCAGCCCCAATCTAATATTTTTTATGGAAACTCAAGTAAGAATAATATACTTAAACTTATACAATATAAGAAATTGAAGTAAAAATTAGTAGGGCTAGAAAACTTAACGATTATGTCCTGCAATCACAACTGAAGCATGGGAAACTTTAATTGGATAATTCAGTTTTCTGACAGTTGACTTCTATAGATACTTTAATATTTGAATAAAGAGACAATATAATTAGCTGTTTATAGTTTTTTGTTTGTTTGTTTTGGGTCCAGTCATGGGGCCTGAACTCTGGGCCTGGGCGCTGTCCCTCAGCTCTTCAGCTCAAGGTTAGTGCTCTACCACTTGAGTCACAGCGCCACTTCCGGCTTTTTTCGTTTTGCTTATGTGGTGCTGAGGAAGCGAACCCAGGGCCTCAGGCATGTAAGGCAAGTGCTCTACCACTGAGCCACCTTCCCAGCCCAGTTGTTTATAGTTTTATCTTCCTGTTTGACCACACATTTCTTATGGAGCAATGCATGTTTGCAAGCATCACACATTGCTTGAAATGTAGGATATACTTAATAAACAGAACTGACCACTACTCAAAACTGAAGACTAGCCCGTGTGAGGGATATGCAGGGCTTCAGAAACAACAAATGCTAGATAACCCTGTAATTATCTACTGTAATATTTAAAGAGGAGAAAGGATAATATCTGGAAAAAGATTTCTGTGGATTTTAGAACAGAAGTGAGCTAGCAATTCTGGAGGACAAAGCATATAAGTTAGGAATTCAAGTCTAGTCTGGGATTCTTAGTATAATGTCTCCAAAAACCACAACTCCTCCCAAAAAGGAGGGTGTGTGTGGGGGATCTAATTGCATATAAGGGAGATAAAGAATAGAGTAAGGAACATCATGATTCTTAGATAATGCATGAATTCTGACTAGCAGGGGTCCTTCTCAAAATAGCCTGATTTGCTTTAATAACTTACAATTTTCTTCTAAACTCCTACTAAAATGTACATCAACAGCTTCTAAAAACCAATCTCTCCCACACGTGGGTCTCACTGCACTGCAGTGAATAATCTGCCCCTGTATTGTCAGCAATGGTGCTAAAGTTAATCACCACAATTTGTAGAAGTGTTTGGCACCAGTGGGTGGAAGAGTTCCAAAGTTAAAGAAGGGCATGCTGTTATTTCCAAGTGATTCAGCACACACACAAAAAAGATGCCTGAAAACTAATTTTTAGCAACCCACCTTTAATGTTTTCACAGCAACTGTCAGACTATATTTCTTCCAGACACCAACGTAAACCTCTCCATACTGACCACCTCCAAGTTTGTGCTTCATAGTAATATCTGTCCGTTCCATTTCCCATTTGTCATGGATGGGGGACACACCATAGACTGTTGGCTTATTACACTTGGGGGCTGGATAGTGTAATGTTGTCACTAGCCCATCAGCCACTGTGGAATGGTGATGAACAAGCTCTGCCAGGGTGCTAAAGCGGCTCTCAGCAGTCACATATACCTGAGGAAAAAAACAACAACAAATAATTTAAAAAGAGACTAGTATTTGGGGGTGGGGGGTGTTGGGAGGAGAAGTACAGGTCCTGAGGCTTGAACTCAGGGCCTGGGCAATGTTTCTCAGCTTTTTTGCTCAAAGCTAGTGCTCTACCACTTGAGCCACAGCACTACTTCTGGCTTTTTTATTTTTAGATGGATAATTGGAGATTAAGAGTCTTATGGACTTTTCTGGCAGGGCTGGATTAAAACACCAATCCTCAGATTTCAGCCTCCTGAGTAGCTAGGTGTGATTCATTGTCACTCATTGTCACCTACTTCATAGAAGCTACATTTTACAAAATTATTCATTTAATCCCAACAACAATCTTTTAAGGTAGGATTTAATAACAGACAGGGAAATTGAGGTTTACGGAAGGCCAGAAATTTAATTGTGTACTTAAAAAGCAAACTGGGTTTGCTGGCTTTAAAACCCAGGCCCTCCCCCTACTATGTATATCATATAAAGAAGAAAAAAATAGAAAGATTAAAAAAAAAAAAAGGATTCAACCTAAATAGAAGACCTCACTTAAGCTCAGGCTTTATAATTTATAAAACACAGCAGTTTATTCCAATAATCCATCTCACATGCTTGGTTTTCCTAATATGCACACTGCTAGATAACAGAATTATCTATTTATACTGACAGAGATTAGCAATGCACACCAGTCTCAGAAGTCTAAATTCTTTCTCTGTGGACCTTCTAGTAGAGGTGATTCTAATTCTTAAAAATACATTTTATAAATTTTATATTAATGTATTGGTTATTTTTCTATTTTGGTTAGAGACCAGGACTCAAACTTGGTAGCTGACACTTTTGCTTCCTAGCTAGATCTTGAACAATTCAACTTAGCCATGCCTCCAGCCTTACATCAAAGTACTGAGTGTACATTTCTATGTTCATGATTGGGAGAACTTATACAACAGACTTCAATTTTCACCTTTAAATCTATCTTATCCACATACTCTTAATATACTAATTATTAATAAGTACTTCTAATTAGCATTAATAAACTGTTTTGAGAAGTGTAAGCTCTAACTCACAAAATTAGCAAATTATTTCATGTCAGACATAAAAAGTGCTTCCCACTTTAGTTATTCTGAGTATTTGTTCTACAAAGGAGCCAGGCCACATCTGGAGGTAGCTACTGGCAGCTCTTACCTTGCCATCTGTGGTGGTGTTGATCCTGTAGTGATACACACGCCCCTCATACCTGAGCGAGATGGACAGCTGCCCAGGGCTGCTCTCACTTTCTCGCACCAGGAAACTGCCATTGATGAGGCTGCTGAGAAGATACTCTGCTGCGCTGCGTGACACAGGTCCATGGTACCAGGAATGTTTTTCTAGGCTGTTCACTGGGGTAATATAGTTGCTTGGCACCCAACCCTGTCCATTCTTAGAGCGAACTTCACTCCACTCGCCATTCTGGTTGTAACCAAGGACTCGTAGCTTCTCACCTGGCCATCAATTTATCACAGAATGAAAGATGTTAAGACTATGTTTCAAATTGAAGAAATGTTTAAATTCATTGAGAAATAAATCACAAACGTTTATGACAATGTCATCAAGAAAAAAAAATTGAAAACAAGCTGGGTGCCAGTCGTCACATCTAAAATTCTACCAACTCTGGAGGCTGAGACCTGAGGATTATGGACTCATCTCCAATTAACCACCAGAAAACCTGAAGTGGTGCTGTGGCTCAAGTGGTAGAGCACTCACCTTGAGCTGAAGAGCTCAAGAACAGTGCCCAGGCCTAGAGTTCAAGCCCCATGACCACCACTCCCCCCCACCCAAAAAAATTGAAAAACAAAGATGATAGTTATTCACATCCTGACTGCTGTTTTAGTTTGTAGCTACAACCACAGAAATAAAGTAAGAAATGGCTTATCTAGTATTGGCTATAGGTTTTAAAATAATTATATACAACCTTTAAAAAAAGTCCTGATCAGGGGCTGGGAAAGTGGCTCAGTGGTAGAACGCTTGCCTTGCATGCCTGAGGCCCTGGGTTCGATTCCTCAGCACCACATAAACAAAAAGAAAAAAGCCGGAAGTGGCGCTGTGGCTCAAGTGGTAGAGCCCTAGCCTTGAGCTGAAGAGCTGAGGGACAGCGCCCAGGCCCAGAGTTCAGGCCCCACGACCGGACCCAAAACAACAACAACAACAAAAAAGTCCTGATCAAATTATGTATTATCATAAAATGGCATACAGAGATTAAAAGAATACAAAATAGCAAGAAACAAATAGTGCTCAGTCTTCAAAAGAAAAATACATTAACTTAAAAAATACACTGATTTTCACTGGGTTATGGCTCCAGTGGTAGGATGCCTTAGCAAGCACAGGCAGGGTTCAATCCCTAGTATCAGCCAAAAACAAACCAATAATCCTATAGATAAATGCTTCCAGTATTAATGGCAATAAGATTAGAAATAAGAAATGTGAAATACAAAGTTACTTCTAAACTTCTAATTTTCACTTGGCACCAAGGCAACAAACCACTGATATAAGTAAACAAACAAATAATTTATACCAAGAAAACTGCTAGGTAGAGCTGGAAGCATGCAAGTATGTAGTAAGGACTCCCAAAAGACATGCTTCCAGGAATCAAGATTTAAAATTGTAATTGTTTCCCAGTTTCCCTGCTACTCCCCACAAAGAATGACTCACTGTTATCTATTCCTCTAAAATTAGCACATGGAAACGGAAGCAGACTCTTCAGTTGGAACCACAACCCTACTCACTTAACTGTATCTTTGCTAGCAACTTCAATGTCCTTAATTTCCCCATTAAAGTTGTTAGCATCAAGTTTAGACTCCAATAGTCTAAACTTGTGGCATAGACAGAAGATTTTTTTTTTGGCAAAACACAGAAGGAAAGTGAAAGTTATCTATCATTAACAATATATGAATGTTAATCTAAAGAATATTTGCAGTGCCTTACTTAGGGTCTAATCTTTTAATACATATGCCTTCAGAGGTATTTGAAACCTTCTCCTTCATATCAGAAAGCAGAAGAAAGCCAAATCAATCTAAAACATAATGCTCAAACATTACCAGGTCAGTGAAGACTAAAGGAACAATTCAAAATAATTATTCTAATAATCATCTATTTTTGGAAGTGTGTGTGTGTTTGTGTGTGTGTGTGCCAGTCCTGGGGTTTGAACTCAGGGCCTGGGCACTATCCCTGAGCTTCTTTTGCTCAAGGCTAGCATTCTACCACTTGAGCCACAGTGCCACTTCCAGCCTTTTCTGTTTATATGGTTCTAAGGAATCAAATCCATGGCCTCATGCATACTAGTCAAGCACTCTACCACTAAGCCATATTCCCAGATAGATTCCCATTTATCTTTTTCAATGGCCTAAGGAAATGTTTCTATCATGGGAACTTTCTCTTTGCCTCAACTATTTCATTTGAGATACATGAATATGAGAAAAACACATAGCAAGGCAACAGTCTCACTCCTGCAATCCTGCCTGCTTAGAAGGCTCAGATCTGACAACAGTGATTCAAAGCAAGCCTGGGTAGGACCATCCCTAAGACTTATCTCCAATTAACCAGTTTAAAACACACACACAAAAAGGCAGATGTGGAGCTGTGGCTCAAATGGAAAGGCACAGCCTGAAAGAAACAACCTTGAGTTCAAGCCCCAGTATCAGCACAAAATCAAACACAACCCCTACCAATGTGTATATAACATATATTGCATACAGCTAGAAAGCCTAAAGAATAGTTGTTGCTCTTTAACTAAATCTATAAAAACTAAAGACAAAGTTGTATGTGGAGTTTTATACTATTGCTTCCTTAAAGAGAACTAGTAATTAATTACAGGCCATTTTAATTAGAATAGAGTCAAATATACTTGGTTTTTTATTTTCTTCTTTTTAGCAGGAGAATTTTCTACTCTGAAAGTCTTCATAACCAGGAAAAACTATTAGGGGTATCAATACTGAGATTCCAGAAAGAAATTTCTTCTCTCCCCTCTTTTTTCTTGACCTTCCCACCCCTGCTTCCTTCCTAACAACCCCTCTCCACCCCCCATTCTCAGATGAGGTTGTTTGTAAGGACAGATCTTAAACTGCTAGGCTCAAACCATCCTCTTGCTCAGTTTCACTAGTGGCTAGAACTACAGGCATAAATGCAGCACTGCCGTCTGCTAAACAGTTCCGAATTTAAACAATGTATCATAATATTAGCATGTCGAAATGGGACTAAAATTTGAGAAGGAACTAAAATTTTATATTCTCTCTAAAATATATTTCCTTAATCTTTTAAAATAAACTATCTTTATTAGACATCACTTATAATAATAACAACCTAATTAAAAAAAAACCTGGTATTTAAGGATGTTTAAAAATAAACCATTGTTGGCTAGGAGATAAAAGGAATCTTAAATCCTTGAACTTAAGTCCTTGAGCAAAAGACCAGTTGTTGCTTTAACTGGTGACCAAGAAATTACTAGATTTTATCAGCATCTTCTTGGTAACTAAATCATCTTAGAAAACACTAACAAGAATATTATACCTAGCCGGGCGCTGGTGGCTCACGCCTGTAATCCTAGCTACTCAGGAGGCTGAGATCTGAGGATTGCAGTTCAAAGCCAGCCCGGGCAGGAAAGACT
>NW_012267243.1:5962672-5963198 GCF_000151885.1 Dipodomys ordii | reverse complement strand
AAGGAAAGTCTGTGAGGCTCTTATCTCCAATAAACTACTCAGAAGAAGCAGGAAGTGGGGCTGTGGCTCAAGGGGTAGATCACTAGCCTTGAGCAAATACCCTCAGAGATGGTACCCAGGCCCGAGTTTTAGCCCACAACCCCCCCCCCCCCAAAAAAAAAAAAAAAGAATATTATACCTAGAAAAACATGAGTCATTGCTTTGAACTAACAGTAAATAAAATAGAATGCACTGCCATCCAAGGAAATTGTCTTTGAATTCATATGTTGCATCCATTATCATTATGCAAAATTTTCCTTCAATTGCATAAGTCCAATAATCTGCCCCATTAATACATTTATTACCACTATCTTGTCCCCAATACTGCCCCAAAGATTTTGACACAGGAGAGGACACATACTATTTTGCCTATGTCTTTGAAAACTCCGGACATGTATGCAATCCTACCCACTGTGCCTCAATCTGAGAAACAGTTTTACAAATTTTTGCTACTGGTGAATCTGCCTGAATGTTAAAATCTGATGCT
>NW_012267243.1:5949431-5962410 GCF_000151885.1 Dipodomys ordii | reverse complement strand
CACACACACATATATACACATACATATATAAAGAGCTCTGTATATATATAAATATGAATCTATACTTATATAACAAATATATCTATACATATATACTTTTCAAAACAGTAAATAAACTAAAAGTATCAAATCAACATGGCTAATTTTAATCAGAAGCTAATAAAAGGCTTATTACTTCTTTTTTTAATTAATTATTTATTTTTATTGTGAAAATACTGTACAGAGGGGTTACAATTACATGGGCAAGATAATGAGTACATTTCTTATCAAGCATTATAGCCTCCTCCTTTGTTTCCCCTTCCCATCCCTTCCCACCCTCCCTACCCCTCCACTCCCCCCCACCCCCCTTATTACTTCTTAACTACTAATGAAAACTGGAAAGTGAAAGGATGCTACTACACAGAAGGCTTACCTTTAGTAATGCTGAGTGTGTTATCACCACTGGCTACAAAATCATAAAGTGCAACAAAAAGATTAGGGTCACTCTCAGTAGCTCCCAGTAAGTTTTCCTTGGAGCTCCATCTGATGGCTTCATTCAGGGCCTGGGATTCAACATCACAACCATAGGGGCGGTGCAAAGCTTCTAAAAAACATGAAACGGCAAAAAAAAAAAAAAATTAGTTCAACACAATTAGTTCAACAGCTGAACATTCATTTAAATTCAGCATATACATACTATTTCAGATGCTAGTCTATAAGATTCCAAAGTGGGGACAGAACTGTACAGTTTACAGAATCATAATGAGCAAATACATAGTGTTCCCTGACTATGAAGTAGCAATTTACTACCAGAAAATATAAAAAGGCAGCCAGAGGAAAGACCACAAAATGACACTTTAACTGACTTACATGCATTCACTAAAATCAGGCTGAAATGAATAGTAAAAGTACAGTTTTCTTAAAATGAAAAACAGAAATGCAAAAACAGATGCAGATAGGATGTATTATGATTATTTTAAATTACATTAAATTATTTTATATTATATTTAAACTATTTAAATGATTATTTTATATTATGATTATTTTAAATTTTAAAGGAATGGTTATACATAAATAAATCCTTCCAAACTATCTTTTTCTTATCCTTACACTTGCCATGGAAATTATAGAAAAAGGTGGGGGTTTTTCCAAAAATATATAAATCCTGACTGTTTCATATAGCTATAGAAAGTGTGTCTTTCAAAATGATCTTAAAATTATCTGCTTAGCATAAGAAACATGTTTTGCTTTCATATAAAGATTCCAAACTGTTTTAATATTAAAACATTTTATCTAGACATTCTAAAATATGTTTTCACATTACAAGAATTTACAACTGTTCATTGTTTCGTTAATTTTTAAAAATCTAGCTGCCTCTGGGCACTGGGGATTCACACATGTAATCCTCCTTACTCAGAAGGCTAAGATCTAAGGATGAAATTTCAAAGCTAGCCCAGACCAAAGCAAAAAAAAAAAAAAAAATACCAAAACTCTGAGACTCTTATCACCAATTAACTATGCAAAACAACAACAACAACAAAACCTACAAGAGGAGCTGTGACTCCAAGGTTAGAGCACTAACCTTGAGTAAAAAAGCTAAGGCCCTGAGTTCAAGTCCCACTACAAAAACCAACCCAAGCCGGGCACTGGTGGCTCACACCTGTAATCCTAGCTAATCAGGAGGCTGAGATCTGAGGATCACAGTTCAAAGCCAACCAGGGCAGGAAAGTCCGTGAGACTCTTATCTCCAATAAACCACTAGAAAACCAGAAGTGGCACTGTGGCTCAAACGGTAGGGCGCTCGCCTTGAGCTGAAGAGCGCAGGGACAGAGCCTAAGCTCAGAGTTCAAGCCCCATGACCAACAAAAAACAAAACACCCAAAATAGCAAAAATTGAGTTGCTTTTCCTGTAAAAGTTCTAGAAACTATCAGCACCACTGGATATTTAAGTTTCTACCATATGCAGTAGCTGAAGCCTTGTAATACTTTCTTCCTCAAGGCTTTACAGTTTCAAAATCTGCCATACTACAGAGACAGTTGATCCTTGTACTATACTACCTTAGTTAGAGATCATCTTCCCATAGCCCAGGTAGATTTTACACACTCTCTCTCTCTCTCCATCTCTCTCTCTGTAGTTCCAGTTATGGAATTTTAGATACCAGAGATTGTTTTTATGGCTGTTGACACAAAAGAGCCAGCTATAATTTTTTTTATTATGCTTGCTCCCTTACCTCATTAATTTAAAACTTAAAAAAAAATATTTGAAAGGAGGGAACCCCCTTGAATCTGTGGATTTGTTTCAAGACCATTCCCTCTCCTTCATTTCTAGTTCCAAAGCCTTAGTACCGATTACCAATGGATCTCACCTGGACTACCGCCTCCAGTCTTGTCTCCCTCAAATCCATCCTCCACACAGCTGGCAAAGTGATCTATTTAAGAAAAAAATTTAACCATATCACTCTTGTTAGACCTCTTCATGGTTCACATCAATCTGAAGACTCCTTTATAATTGCCTTCAAGATCATTCATGAGCAGCAGGTGGAAACCTACATCTCAAGTTTCATATCTCCCCACCTAAAACTGTGCTTTCATACATTTTGACCTTTATTCTTGCAGTCCATGACACCTAGAATGGATTCTTATCCTACTCTTCTTTTTTTTGGGGGGAGGAGAGGGGGTCCGGTCGTGGGGCCTGAACTCTGGGCCTGGGCGCTGTCCCTCACCTCTTCAGCTCAAGGATAGCGCTCTACCACTGAGTCACCTTCCCAGCCCCGCTACTCTTCTTTTAATTGATTATTTAACAACATTCAGCTCCCTGTACTTTCCCTTGAAAGAGTTCACATATGTCTCTTTCCTGTTTTTAAAACCTGACATGTTACATGCTAGTTTCCTGAGGTTCAATATATTGCTTAGTCTTAAAAACTATATTTTTCTGTCAAGAATTCTGAAAATGTGTTAAATAACAGCTGCTTGAATTCCCAACTTATATAAAAACAAAAATGACAGAAAACAATGAGATGTATCTTAATCTCAACATCACTTTAACCAATGTTTAAAAATTAGTTTCACAACTATCTACATGATACAGACAGAATTTCCCACTGCAAGGTAGATCTGTAACTCTCAGTTTCAAAGTTTTTATTTTTTTCACTCTATCACATTCTTCCTTCTCTGAAAAGGAATGCATGTTTAAAATTCTAGAGGTAATTAAGTTTTGCTTTACATTAAGAATTGTTTGGAGCCAAGCACCTGTGGCTCACCCCTATAATCTTAGCTACTCAGGAAGCTGATATCTGAGGATCACCATTTAAAGCCACCCTAGAAAGGAAAGTCTGTGAGGCTCTTATCTCCAATAAACTACTCAGAAGAAGCAGGAAGTGGGGCTGTGGCTCAAGGGGTAGATCACTAGCCTTGAGCACAAAGAGGCTCAGGGACTACACTCAGGCCCTAAGTTCAAGCCCAAGGCTGGCAAAAAAAAAAAAAAAGCAGTTTGAGCAACTAAATGACTTTATCAAAATGAATGTAGAAATATGTTTTGGGAATGGGCAAAGGCAATGTACAGAAATGGAAAGAGAAAAGGTGAGAAAATACATTATATTCAAAGTACACTATATAAAAAATGAACTATGGATGGGTGCCAGTGGCTCATGCCTATAAAACTCACTATTGGAGAGGGTGAGGTCTGAGAATCTCAGCTAGAAGTCAGCCTAGGAAAGGAAAGTCCATGAGACTCTAATCTCCAATTAGCCACCAAAAAGAGCTGGAAGTGGAACTGTGGCTCAAGTGGTATACCACTAGTCTTGAGTGAAAAAGTTCAGAGACAGCACCCAGTCCCTGAGTTCAAGTGCCAGGACAGGGCACAAGAAAGAAAAAGAAAAGAGAAAGAGAGAGAGAAAGAGAGGTGGAGGGAAGAGAGGGGGAGAGGGTGAAGAGAGGGAGAGAGGAAGGGAGGGAAGAAGGAAGGAAGGAAGGTAGGAAGGAAGGAAGAAAGGAAGGAAGGAAGGAGAGGGAGAGAGGGAGAGGGAGAGAGAGGGAGGGAGAGGGGGAGAGAGAGAGGGAGAGAGACTCTGTAACTTATGGGTATGGGAGAGAGACAATAATTTAGGAGACAAAGGAAGAGGTTATACTGACCAAAAAGCATTGTACTCATAATCTAATTTAGGGGAATTGTAACCCCTTTGCACAATTACTTAACAATAACAAAAACACCCAAAAACCAGTTTGTAAAGGGCATAGGGTTAGGGGGTATGAAACAAATGACAAGAGTGCCTGCTTGCCAAGCACAAGGTCCCAAGTTAAAACTCCAGTATTGCCATAAGGGTTGCTAAACTTAAATACATGTTATTCTTTTGAAAAGTAAATTGAATGCAAGTGTGTTCTTGTGTTTAAAACAGTTACAAAGTTATAGTGAATGGAACTGATAAAGTGTGTGTGTGTGTGTGTGTGTATATATATATATATATATACACACACACACACACACACAAGATAATTAATTTACAATTAACAAAAAAAATCAAACTTTAAGAAATAATGTTTTTAACTGCTCATATGTACTGTTTTTCTTTATTCCAAAGATGATCTACTTCACCAGAATTTCTACTGGACTATAAAGGATTGTGCTTTATTGAAATAAAATTATTTGCCAAAAAGAAGACCACATTCACATATATTACTATCCATAAAGAACTCCATGACCAGGACCAAACACTGTACTATGTAGTATGTTACAGGTTTTTTAAATTATTACTGTATCTAATTTTGTAATTACAATTCATTGTTTTTTCATAGTACAACATCCCCCTTGTTTGAAATTAAAAGAAGAAAACCTGAATTCAGAAGTTTCGCATTACTAATAACCCAAATAAGGAAACCATAAGTAGTTACTGAAGCCAACTTTAGTCCTAAAATAAGAAAAAAAATTTTAATACCACTTTGTAAATCATACCATATTCACTTCCACCACAATCACAAAAATGTTTCCCCCACAGAATTCCCCATCTTAGCTAATGGTAATTCCATTGGTTTAAGTGCTGAGGCCAAAACTTTGGTAATAACTCATGACTCCTTTATTACATCACATATCATATCCAGTGTACTTGCTGCCTTAAAAAAGTGCACCCCAACCCAGGTTGGGGTGGCTCACACCTCTAATCCTAGCTACTCAAGAGGCTGAAATTTGAAGAATGTAGTCCATAGCCAGCTTTGGCAGGGAAGTCCAAGAAACTCTAATCTGCAATTATGTATACCCCCCCAAAAGGTGAAATAGAGCTTTGACTCAAGCGTTAGAGTACTAGCTTTGGGGTGGTGATCAGGGGCACATGCAGGTAGAGGGTGGAAGGAAGCTCTAGGATCTCACATAGGCCCTGAGTTCAAGCCCTAGGAACCAACATCCTATCATTACCATCATCTGTCACATACATTTTGTCAAAAAGCAACTGTTTTCCATGATTCTATATACTTGATCTCTACTGCTTATTTTTAAAGTTGGCTATCTTTTACACTGGCAAAACTGAGCCAATGGCTCAGCAAATAAGAGAAACTTGAGAAATGGGACTACACCCAACTATAAAGTTTCTGCACAGCAAAGGACAAAAAAAGACAGTCAATAGATTGGGAGGACGTGGGGCTGGAAGGTGGCTCAGTGGTAGAGCACTTGCCTTGAATGCATGAGGCCCTGGGTTCGATTCCTCAGCACCACATAAGCAAAAAGAAAAAAGCCAGAAGTGGCTCTGTGGCTCAAGTGGTAGAGCTCAAGAGCTGAGGGACAGCGCCCAGGCCGAGTCCAGGCCTACAACCAGACCCCAAAAAAGAAAAAATAGATTGGGAGGTGGTATTTACCAAATATACATCTGACAAAGCCTAATATCCAGAATATAAAAGAGGCTCAAGAAACTAAAGCCCTTTTCCTGCTTCCAATGAGTAACCTGGTCACTAAATGGGCAAAGGAGCTAGAGGCTTCAGAAGAACAGCCAATTAACACACAAGGAATTTTCAACATCACCGGTTATAAAGGAAATAAACACAAATCAAAACAACATTAAGATTCAATCTCGCCCCAATAAGATTGGCAAGCATCAAGAATTGAACAATAATAAATGCTGACAAGGATTGGCGTGGGGACCCTATTATACTGTTGGTGGAAATATAAGCTAGGATAACCATTCTGGAAAGTGGTTTGGAGATTACTCAAAAAACTAAACATAGAACCACCCTATGATCCAGCAATACCACACCTGGGAATCTACCTAGAGCATTACCAGTAGGAAGACAGGACAGACACTTGCACAAATATTCACAAATAGCCAGATTATGAAAAGAGCACGGTTGCCCTAAAACAAGTGAGTGGATCAAGAAAATGTGATACACATATGCAATGGAATTTTATCGTGCAGTAGGAAATGGATGGACCCAGAAAGGAAAAAAAAAAAAAAAACACGTTAAGTAAAAGCCAGGCTCAGAGACACAAACACCATGATTTCTCTCATATGTGGAAGCAAGATCAAACATGCAAACATGCATAACACCACATATGGGGCTATATGCATAGAAACACAAACTGAAGTGGAACTATTTGGGGGGAAAGGACAAATGGGGCCACAGGAATGGAGGGAGGAAAGGTGAGCAAATATAGTAATTACTGCCAATGCACATTAGATAAAAATCAAATTGCATAACTTGGGGTTAGAAATGGGAGATGGAAAATGGGGAGACCAAGACTGACTTACAGAATTATAAATCCTTAATTGACATCTTTTTATTGGGGGGCGGGAGAGGTCTGGTCATGGGCCTTAAACTCTGGGCCTGGGTGCTATCCCTCAGCTCTTTAGCTCAAGGCTAGTGCTCTACCACTTAAGCCACAGCACCACTTCTGGTTTTCTTGTGGTTTATTGGAGGGAGGTAAGTGTCTCACAGACTTTCCTGCCTGGGCTGGCTTTGAGCTGCAATCCTCAGATCTCAGCCTCCTGAGTAGCAAGGATTACAGAGTGAGCCACAGGTGCTGGGCTTGACCATCTTATAATGCATAAGTCAGATTGTGTTACTTCTGCTTAAAACTCTGAAATGAAACAATAAAAACAGTTGAAATTGTTTTAAGATGGGAGGAAGGGAGATAATAGAAACTAATAAGAGGTGGCAATGTTAATGGTTACATTATATCCAACTATGGAAATGTCAAAATGAATGCCTCTTGTATGCTAATTTTTTTAATCTTTTAAAAATAAGGAAAACAAGTAAGGCTCAGGAGCTGATGGCTGTGATCCAAGCTCCTCAAAAATCTGAGGTCTGAAGACCAAAGTTCAAAGCCAGCCCAAGCAGAAAAACCCTAGATATGCATATCTCCAATTTACCATGCAATGCCAGAATTGGAGCTGTAGCTCAAGTAGTAAAGTGACAGCCTAGAGTGCAAAGCTCAGGACAGCATCCAGGTCCTGACTTTAAGTCTAGTACCAGCATAAAAAAATACATAAAAAGGAAAAAAAAATTAGTCCCCCAATTTTATAGTAAAAGGCCAAAGTCATAAAAGCCTAAAAGGTATTCACATTTTCTTTTCCCAGTTCAGTTCAATGGACTACCTCATGCTAAGCACCAGCTTTGCTGTTTATGTAATTGGAATGTGAAGGCATACTCTTGCTTCAAGATCTTTGTAATGGCTTTACTTAATAGCTTTACATTCTGCTTAAAAGCCTGGCCCACAGCACATTTCACTGAAATATTATCCTATCAGTGTGACACTTTTTAACTAGAGTGTTTAAAAGTACACTGTTCCCAGTGAGACTCCCACAACCCCTAATTCCCTTTCCTCACTTACTTTATTACCATAGCATCTATTCCTGACAACTATTTACTTATTATATTAATTGTTATAACCTAACTACGCCAATATAAGAACAGAAAATTTTCTATTTTGTTAACAGAATAGACTTTTTAAAAAGCTTTACTGAATGAATAAATCATATAAACTGCCATGCTCATGGAGGATGCTGTGAGAGGACAGAATGTAAAACTTTAAATTGAATAACCATCTAAGTGAGATGAGCACCAATTTGGTACTGATGATTTTTTTGAAAGTTTTTTTAGGTTCTTTTTTTTGTGAAAATACTGTACAGAGGGGTTACAATTACATGGGCAAGATGATGAGTACATTTCTTATCAAGCATTGTAGCCTCCTCCTTTTGTTTCCCCTTCCCATCCCTCCCTGTCCCCCCCCCACCAAGTTCGTTTTCAACATAACCACTTGTACATCTCATTGTTGCAATAGGTCCACCTGTATCGCTATTTAAATGATTTGTTGGTACTGATGATTGTTAATGTGAAAGGATATCTAGCACATGGGCTGCAGGGGAGGAATTCTAAGTGCAAAAAAAGGAAGTTTCCAAAATCAGCTTCTTAAGAATCCTATTATTTGACAAAAGAACCAAACAGACTCATACAACAATTTGTGTAAATTAAGGGTCATATCCAACTCAAACAATACCATATATTCTTTAAACATATGAAGTAATAAATAGAAGATAAAGGTTATATTTGAAGCAAAAGAACACAAACTATAACTTAGAAAAAAATATTTTTTAGTCCCTATTTGTCTTCTTCCCATATCTGGGTCCTTTTAGTTGAGTGCAAAGCTCTTCTTTCTCACTACTCATTCTTATGTTCTCATAGAACTAAGGGTCATTTTCCTGTCCAACCCATCTGTACAGGATATCAACCAGAAGGACATCCTCCCTTATTAAAACCAAACAAAAAGAAAATCACTTTCAGTGGGAAAAAAAAATCCTAAACTTTCTGAGGCCAAGAAAGAACATGTACTGAATCAGGAAGAATTAAAGAACTAAATAGAAGGGAACAAGCTCAGAAACAAAGGCTAAACCAAAATGAAACAAAAGCTGTGGGAAGAACAAGCAAATGTCAAAGTGTTTTACAGAGAGTACTGGAGTCTAGTCTTTAACCACTTTCTTCATTTAAGAGAGTGGTATCTAGATGACTCAGATGTACTGAACCACAATAATTTAAGTGTGTAGGCTGGGAATGTTTTATTTTTGAACAATATAAATGACTACTGTGTATTAGGTTAACTTACATACCAACTTAACTAATTTCCATGAATCACTTCTACTGAGGTAGATCATGGACTTAAGAATGCAAGACCCTGACTTTAATATGTGTAAAGAACTTTGGCAATTATGTTATCTTCTTTTATTTATACACCTGAAGGACACAAGAAAAATAAAGCAAAATATCAGAAAGAGTTTGTACAAAGTAAAACTATCGTTATGTATCAAATTAAAATTAAAAATAAAAGTGACACACAAATTCAGACCTAATTTGGAACTTAATGTTTTAGCTTTATTGTAACCATTTTACCAATTAGTTTAATTAATAATCAGTCATACAATCATTGGAGAAATTAAAGTATCAAATTTTAGTATCTTATAAACACTTATCTTGCCTGAATTCAACTTTGCATATTTTCTAAGAAACTAGTATGTTTTAAACACTTGTTTTTTAAAGTTGTGTTTGTTCTTAATAATTAGTTTTCCCTATATCTTAAATTTTTCAATCAAGACATGCATATATTAACATCATAAAGTAACACATTTTACTTATATTCTATTTTTTATTATAATTCTACTAAAAAAATACCAGAAAAAGCAGATAAAACTTTGCTGACCAAGAATGAAGTGGTAGTAAATTATTTTAATATTTCCACTGACACTTGATTATTGTAGCAGTCTATGGTTCCTCCAAGCTACCAATTCTAAAGAATACATACCTGTATCTGTCAAGTCGGATAGAGGAGATTCTGGAACCTCATGGAAACAAAGTGCAGTGTTTTGATGTCTGTCATAACCACGAGATGGAAGCAGAACTGTCCCCAGAATCATAACTCTGACCAGACGCAAAAAAGTTAGTGTCCCAAGTAAAGAGAAAGTCTTTGAATTCCACTGTCTGACAAACCACACCATGTGTATGTGTAGGAGCCAAAGGGAACCAATGAAATGCAAGCATTCACAACCCATGGGGTGGAGTAACTGAATGGAAAACATAGTAAACACCAAAAGACTGAGTCAGAAAGAGAACTATTTCAGGAGCTCTGGAATATTTTATACATATATGTACTCAAGAGAAATAAATAGCTTCGTAATAAAGTAAACTAAGGATTAGTACATACAAAGGCTTTTATCTTAAGGAAATGAGGTAAGATTGTACCAGAACGTTTCCCTGGAGAAAACCTGTACACAACAAAACACTGAGAACATTTTAAAAAATAAATAGGGGAGAAAAAAAAACATAAAGACTTATTCTTTACAGTAATCAAGTTAAAGAACCCATGAATCTAAAGTCAGAGAAATAGTTTAATGTGACTCATAAGCACAGTCAGAAGTCTTCATAAACTTTTTGTCTATGTACTTAGTACAGGTTAAAAAGATGGCACAATAATGCTTGAAAATAACAACAACCTGGGGGTGAGGGTTTTTTGAGACTGAACTGGCCTCAAACTTGTAATCTTCGTTTCAACCTACCAAGTACTGTGATTTCAAGAATGTGCTATCCAGTCATGTCCTGAAAAGCTGTAATATTAAAACTTAAAAAAAAAAGATTAGCA
Source organism: Dipodomys ordii (assembly GCF_000151885.1). Lineage (NCBI taxonomy): Eukaryota > Metazoa > Chordata > Mammalia > Rodentia > Heteromyidae > Dipodomys > Dipodomys ordii. Next base: position 5,951,825 of record NW_012267243.1, on the reverse strand, counting down.
TATATTAGTTCTACAACCTTCCTGCTGGTACCACCACTGTGACATAGGTTGTTTTACTGTCATTCTTCTTTGTCAGTAGATATTAATTATAAAAAGGACATTGTCTCAATCAACGGATTGAGTTAAGAGTAATTTCATTTATTGCTGTCATTTTCCAAGTTTCATTCCTCTATTTTTCAAAAGCGTCCAGTGAGTTTCCTTTTTCGGTTCCAATCCTAGAGCTTGAACTCCTGGCCTGTTTTTGTGCTCAAGACTATCACTTTACCACTTGAGCCACAGCTCCACTTCCAGTTTTTTGGTTATTGGGGTTTTTTGGTGGTTGGTTGGAGATGAGAGTGTCTCTTAGACTTTTCTGCTCAGACGGGCTTTGATACTCCTATCTCTGCTTCCTGAGTAGCTAGGATTACCGGTATGAACTACTAGTGCCTAGCCCCAATAGTTAAAACTAGAAAAAGTAATATGTTAATAGGATGAAAAAGAAACAAAACTGAAGATAGTGGGGTTAGGTACAGTAATTCAAGCCTGTAATCCCAAATCCACTGGAAATGGAGATTGGGAGTAGAGAGGCTATTAGAGAGACTCTAGCTTAACAATCAAGACTTATGTGGTGATATATGCCTGTGACTTCACCTTAATGGGGGAAATAAGTAGAAGGATCACAGTACCAGGCCAGCCTGGACAAAAATAAACCCCAAAATAAACGAAGACAAAAAAGGTCTGTGAGCATGGATTAAGTGATAAAGTATTTACCTAAGTATGAGGTGCTGATTCCAAACTCCAGGATTGTTAATAATAATAGTAAACAAATAAAGAACACTAGAAAATAAAAGGTCCTTTATGAGAAACTTGTAAAATCCACAAGTAATATATGACTTTAGACAAAACATAAAATGTGACATGTTGAATGTTGAACCCCAGAGTATACCTTTCTAGACTAAACCTTACTGAGAAAACCTATTTCTTTTTGTCAATCATGGGGCTTGAACTCTGGGCCTAGGTGCTGCCCTGAGCTCTTCAGCTCAAGACGAGCACTGTACCACTTAAGCCACAGAGCTACTTCTGGTTTTCTGGTGGTTAATTGGAGATAAGAGTCTCACAGATGTTCCTGCCTAGGCTGGCTTTGAGCCTCGATCCTCAGATCTCAGCTTCCTGAGTAGTTAGGATTACAGGTGGGAGCCACTGGCACCCAGCACTATTCTCTATTTCTTAGAACAAACTATGTATTATTCAGCTTTATGGCACTGTGACAAAAAATCAGACTTAAAGAGGGAAAGTTTATTTGGGAACCACAGTTCAGAGGTTCAGTGGATATTTTTGCTTGATCCTCCTGTCTGGGCAATGCCAACAGTGTATCACAATACAAGTTTGTGTGATAAAGCAGGTCTGCTGAATTCAGGCAGTTATTAATCCAAGAGGAGAGGAGAGGACTAGAGTCTCAATGTCTCCTCCAAGAGTATACTCCCTGTGTCCCAATTTCTCCGCACTAGGCCCTACACTTCCTTCAAGTGTCACCATTTCCTAACATTGACAACAGGAAACTAAACAAGCCTTCAAATACATGAGCCTTTGTGACATTCAAGGTCAAACTTATAGTAATATGATACAATACAGAGAATTTGGAGTAGAAATTGAAATTCAGTCTGTAGCACTTACAAGTCTTTAAGTCTTAAGAGAATTAGTAACATAGTAATGCAGAAGTGTATATGCCTTATTAAATATTTTTTCTGACAGGAATCAGGTTCTATACACCAAGGGCCCCAACAACCAGCTGCACATTTAGCTTTTTACACTCAAGATACTAAAATTGACCTGTGACCTAAAAGCTAGAAATGCAAAGCTAAAACAGGGCCTTTTCAGAAAGGCACCAATGGTTCATACATCATATAATCTTGGCTAATTAGGAGCCTGATACCTGAGGATCTCAGTTTGAAACAAGCTGGGATAGAAACATTCACGAGACCAAATAGACCAAAATGGAGCTGTGGCTCATGTGGTAGAGCAGCATCCATGATCAGAAAGCTGAGTGTGAACATGATGCCCTGAGGTCAATCCCTGGTACCAAAACACACACACACACACACACACACACACACAACCTTCTCTATGATGAGTGAGTGAATGGTGGACAATGGACTTTGAATAAACTGAAACGTAGTTATCAAGAAAAAGGAAACTATACCTGGGCCAATGGCTCATGCCTGTAATCCTAGCTACTCAAGAGACTGAGACCTGAGGATCGCAGTTCAAAGCCAGCCCAGGAAAGAAAGTCTGTGAGACTCTTATCTCCAATTAACCACGAGAAAACCGGAAGTGGTGCTGAGGCTCAAGTGGTAGAGTGCTAGCCTTGAGCTGAAGAGCTGAGGGGCAACATCCAGGCCCAGAGTTCAAGCCCCA
>NW_012267243.1:5944035-5948034 GCF_000151885.1 Dipodomys ordii | reverse complement strand
GAAAACCGGAAGTGGCGCTGTAGCTCAAGTGGTAGAGCGCTCGCCTTGAGCTGAAGGGCTGAGGGACAGCGCCCAGGCCCAGAGTTCAAGCCCCACGGCCAACCAAAAAAAAAAAAAGAAAACCAAACGTAAGTATGAGGTACAATAAGACTATTATAATGGCTACTATGAAAAAACAACAACAGTGTCAAGTGCTGATGAAGACACGAACAAATTGGAACACTAGTCATATATTACTGAGGATAATGAGCACTTCCACAAGCACTATAAATAGGCTATCCATTCCTGAGTACCTACCTATGCAGGAAGTGTAAACTTACATTCACACAGAAACCTGCACAGATATGTTTATATCATTCCCCTCAAATTAAAAGCAATCTAGATGATGGACCAGAGGATAAAGTATATCCATTTAATACTATGAGTAACAAAAAGAAAAAATTTGATACATACAAGTTGAATGAATATCAATGGCAATATGGTGCATCTTCCTAAGAAACAATTTTCAAAAGATTATGTTATATGACTCCATTTGTGACAGCTGAGAAGCTAGAACTACACGGATGTAGAATGAAATAATGGTTGTGAGGAGGCAAGGCTAGGAGAAAAGGTTACTACAGAGGGATTTTGAAATATACCTGGGGATCCCATGTAATGTAATCAGGCCTTTGGTCGATGTAATTATGCTGCTGATAGTAAGGTCACATGAATTTACAAAGAAACTGGCATGGTCTTACATGCTTGTAATTCTAGCACTTAGGAGGCCAAGGCAAGAGGGTTAAAGAGTTCAGGGACAATCTGCAGTATACAGTGAAACACTCTCATAAACATAAAACAAATATACAACAAACCAGAAAAAAAAGAGAGAAGGGTTGTGTATGTATGTGTGTATGCGTGTGCCTCTGTACATACATGTGTGCCAGTACTGGGGCTTGGACTCAGAGCCTGGACACCACTTTTTCTAATCAAGGACAGTGCTCTACCACCTGAGCTACACTTCCACTTTGGCTTTTTTGCTAGAAAATTGGAGATAAAGGTCTCGTGGTCTTTTCCTGCCCAGGTTGGCTTCAAACTAGGATTCTAAGATATCTGCCTCCTAAGCAGTTACAATTCCATGTGTGAGCTACTAATGCTGCTCAATTGGCCAGGCGCTGGTGGCTCACGCCTGTAATCCTAGCTACTCAAGAGGCTGAGATCTGAGGATCCTAGTGCAAAGCCAGTCCGGGAAAGAAAGTCCGTGAGACTCTTATCTCCAATAAACCACTAGAAAACTGGAAGTGGCGCTGTGGCTCAAGCGGTAGAGCGTTCGCCTTGAGCTGAAGAGCACAGGGACAGCGCCCAAGCCCAGAGTTCAAGCCCCACGACCAACAAAATCTCAATTGGACAATGATTTTTAAGTGAGAGGGAAAAAGTAATGAATGTATTAAAGCGTATTTTCATCCCAGGTATATGACAAATGTCATAATATAAAGGACACATCAAAGAGCTATAAATATTAGCAATCATTATAAGAATTTACAATCTACCCTGAATTTAAATATTTGAACTTCTAATACCTTCTGTTCATAATTGTGATACAGGTTTAAATAAAAGTAAGGTCCTTCCTAAACATATAAAATATATACAATTCAGCAATCTAAGATCTTTTCCTCTTATTAGAAACATATCATTGCCTATGTTAATCCAAAGACAATGAAATACCTAGGGAATAAAAGGAATGTGCTAATACAGTTTCCCTCCTAGAATTCTCAGTCAATGCAGCTACCACCTGGTACAATGACTTCAATGCACATTCCTAGGGAGGGACTCTCAAATAAATCTCCATCATTCCTAAGAATCTATAAACAATCTTTTGTAATCTAAGCAGTCAGCTGTTTCACCAGGACTACGGAAGCATGCAACAACTGCTTTCACATACACATATGAATGGAATGTATCTGTGAACACACAAAAAAGTATCAATAATACTCCAATGTATTAATTTAAAAATACTTACTAAATATCTACTTTATGCCAAGTACCATAATAAGACCAGAGACAGATATATCAGTAAAATGGAAATATGAGATCTGTGCTCCCATGTATCACCTCCAATCTAATACACTAAAAAGTCATTTTTGTATCAATCATCTAAAGTAAAGGGAAGAGGAAGACAACATTAACATCTTAATACATCAAACATATACATCTTCTCAAATATTTATCATTCTTTAGGGTCACATAAATGAAGTCTTATAGAATGAAGAAGTAGAGGACAGATATCCCAAATGTCACTAGGTCTCCCAAATAGAGCTGTGGAAGCCAGTCATCCACATTACATTTAAAATTCCTATTTTTAAAAAAATGCAGCCAGGCACCAGTGGCTCACGCCTGTAATCCTAGCTACTTAGGAGGCTGAGATCTGAGAATCACAGTTCAAAGCCATCCTAGGCAGGAAAGTCCATGAGACTCTTATCTCCAATAAACCACCAGAAAACTGGAAGTGGAACTGTGGTTCAAGTGGTAGGGCATTAGCCTTGAGTTGAAAGAGCTGAGGGACAGCACCCAGGCCCAGAGTTCAAGCCCTATGACTGACCAAAAAAAAAAAAAAAACCACCCTCCTTGCAGGATGCTGTTGGTACACACTGTAATCGGGGGAGGGGGGGGGGTCTGAGATCTGAGGATCTCAAGTCAAAGACAGTCCAAGCAGTAAAGTCCTTGAGACTCTTATCTCCAGCACACACACACACACACCACAGAGCTGTGGATCAAGTGGTAGAGAACACACACACACACACAAAGAGCTGTGGATCAAGTGGTAGAGAACTATCCTTGAGCAAAATAGCTGAGGGAGGGACAGCACCCAGGCCCTGAGTTCAAGCACCAGGACCTGTACAAAAAACCAAAACTAAAATCAAAAGCTGGAGGTATGATTCAGCAGTAGAGCAACCAGCCTAGCAAGCTAAGAGCCTAGATTCAAACCCTAATACCACAAAAAAGACAGCAAAAGGCCTCTTAGGCCATAATGAAAACTAATGCCTTTGAAACTGCAGATAACTTTTTAGAAAATTCTTTCATTAGGATTTATGAGCTGTATATTTGGAAGTAGACTTATTATGACATTCCCATTGATATGAAGTTTATATTACACACTAATCAAACCATATCTGTTTCACTGCTCTATATAAAGCACATACACACAAACAATGAGGATCATATTTGCCCTTTCCTTTGGCCATGCATTTTTCCATTAATACCCATCCTCCAAACATAACCTATTTTATTTTCTTGCAATTCCTTCTTTTTTTTTTCATTTTTTTTTTTTTGGGTGCCAGTCCTGGGCCTTGAACTCTGGGCACAGGCTTTTTTTACTCAACGGTATCACTTTACTACTTGAGCCACAGCTCCACTTCTGCATTTTTTTGTGGTTAACTAGAGGTAACAGTCTCACAGACTTCTCTACCTGGGCAGGCTTCAAACTGAGATCCTCAGATCTCAATCTGCTTAATAGCTAAGTAAAGGAAGGCATGAGCCACCGCATCCAACTCTTGGCATTCTTTTTTATGTGTAATTGGATAAAAGCTCTTTTACTCTGGTAGTTCACATGTGCAAATGTAATAATTTAGTCAGATTGGGGCTAGGAAGATGGCTCAGTGGTAGAGTGCTTGCCTTGCATGCATGAGGCCCTGGGTTCCATTCCTCAGCACCACATAAGCAGAAAAAGCTGGAAGTGGCACTGTAGCTCAAGTGATAGAGTGCTAGCTAGCTTTGAGATGAAGAGCTGAGGGACAGTGTCCATGCCCAGAGTTCAGGCCCCACAACCGACCAAAAATAAAAAAATTTACGCAGGCCGGGCGCTGGTGGCTCACGCCTGTAATCCTAGCTACTCAGGAGGCTGAGATCTGAGGATTGCGGTTCAAAGCCAGCCTGGGCAGGAGAGACCGTGAGACTCCTATCTCCAATAAACCACCAGAAAACTGGAAGTGACGCTGTAGCTCAAGTGGTAGAGCGCTTGCCTTG
>NW_012267243.1:5938040-5943985 GCF_000151885.1 Dipodomys ordii | reverse complement strand
GGAAATATGAGATCTGTGCTCCCATGTATCACCTCCAATCTAATACACTAAAAAGTCATTTTTGTATCAATCATCTAAAGTAAAGGGAAGAGGAAGAAGACACTCCAGATCGAGTGGCAATGACAACATTAACATCTTAATACATTTTAGAAACTGAAGAGAAAATATATTATGGCCTTAGGATTTCTGTTTGTTTTGGGTGTAGAATATGTGACTGAATAAAGTGCTAAGAAAGTAAAAACAGAAGAGTTCTGGATGCCTTGAACACCACAACAAGAATTTCATATTTTTCTTTTTTTATGTTTCATATTTATTAAAGGGAAATCTGGAAAAGATATCAAAAAACTTTTTCAAGGACACAGGGGTGGTTTTAGATGAAGAAGAATTTCGTATTTTTCTTATGGGCAACTGAAGACATTAAAGAGCAATGAACATTCAGAGAGTTTTTCAACTCAGTATTTTTACCTGCTGTGGTAATGGGAGTAGATGAACATTTTCACACAATTCATATAAAGCTAAATAGTAATTCACTAGACTCAAGAAAATATTTACTCAGTAAGCATTAAAAGTGAACATCCTGTATAATAAATCTGCATTTTCAGTAAACATTCTTTACAAATAATTTTAAAACTAATGTTAATACTAACATTTAATTAACTAAATGTTAATACTAACATTTACACACTTAAATGTTGAGGGTATATGTGAACTAGATATGTGGTTCCAATATTCAAATTATATATAAGAGAATGAGACTAATAACGTTGAAAATAGTCCAAATTATTTTTCTCTGGCTCTAATGCCATAACTTCAGTTTAGGTTTCTTTCTTCCTCATCCGAGTTTTTAGAATGGTCTACCTACCAGTTTCTCTCTCACTGGTCTTATCTAATACCAAGCCAATATGCAAAGACAGGTAAAGATGATTTTTTTTTTGTCCAGACGCTAGCAAAGCTAATTGTGTAACTACCTATTCTATTTTAGTCTATTTACAATTTTTCAATCATTTTTCCCACCACAATATTCAAGTAAGTCTCAATTTTCACATATGACATAAAACAGGGACTTCCACCATTAATCTCTTGCCCATTTTCTTTTTGATAAAGAACTAACAGTTTAACCTATGTGTTAGATATACTAAACTTACTTTACTTAGGCAAGTGGTTCAGCATCTCAAGATATTATTAGACTATGGGCTGGGAAGGTGGCTCAGTGGTAGAGCACTAGCCTTGAGCTGAGGGACAGTGCCCAGGCCCAGAGTTCAAGCCCCATGACCGGACCCCCCCCCCAAAAAAAAGATATTATCAGACTACTGCCTCTATTCCTACTTTACCTGTAAGATCTGTCTATTTTAGTGTCTCATCCTAGTAAATACTATCTATGGGCATTTAAAAAAAAAAAAACTCATGAAAATGGACCAAGAGCCCTGGTGGATCCAATATTCAGCACTGGAAGAAGACCAAAATTGGTTAGACTACTGTTCCTGAATTATGGTAGAGATCTACCAACCCTAAAGGAATAAAGCATTTTAACAACACTTCTATTGTTTTAGGCAACCCTCTGAAAGTTTATTTTTCCTTTGAATGCACTAAGATGGGGGCTGGAGAGACAACTCCCTAAAAGACAGCTGCTAAGACCCTTCCCTCTGGGCTGCCTAGGACCAAGAATTACCAAGCAGGCAGCAGGATGGACTGCTTTCACGTAGGCACCCAAAACTGGCCTACAGTTCTGGAAAGCTGTCTCAGCAAAATGCTTGCAGCAAACTTTTACTATCACAAGAGACACTTCCACACAGTCCAGTGGGGGAGCACTTGGCCCAACAAGAGATCAATGATTATTGGCCTTTAATTGCATAACTATAAAGATTAGTGAAAGAGCAATCCTTCATTTGCCTGAAGGTCCTGCCATGTGACACCTTGTCACATGCCTGCTTCTGGTTACATAAGCAGGCTGCTCACATAACTACATAATCCGCTGAGAGACACCTCCAGTGCACTATCTTCCCCCAGTGTTAGAACATTAGGTCCCAATAAAGACTTTCTTCCAAGTGGGCTTGTGCCTGTGTTATTGAGCTGGTAACACAAAGAAAAGGAACAGAAGCAATTATGGCAAAAGTAGCATCCCTAGCAGCAAAACAATAGCCATGTTGGTAAATGGTTCCCAGAGCACCAAGAGCCACAGTACAATGATCCAGTGGCTAATCAAAGCTGGCTGGCCTGGAGAAAACTTACAGAAGTGGAGTGGGAAGGGATGAGGTCCTGCCAAGGGCAAGCAGCAGAGAGGAGCAGAGAGAGAAGACCCTAGGTAAGTAATGGTGAAAGGGAAACTGTTGGCTGTTGATTGGGATTAGCTGATGGGGAGATCCCTTCTGCCACAGGTCCCTGTCCCATCATCAGAGTTCAACCCCCACAACCAACAAAAAAAAAAAAAAAAAAGGAGGGCTGTCCATTGTTACTGCTGCTTCCTACATTATCCAAAAACCCAAATAAATAACAACCCAAATTTAATTCATTCAGCAATACACTTAATAGCAATTAGTTAATTTAATTCAAAAAGAGACTGTTTAAATGGCTATCTCTTTTGTAAATGTGATCTCTCAAACCATTTTCCGGCAAACCAAAAGCACTAAAATCAACTTTTAAAACACACATTAAAGGTGGTCGGCCTATTCCCTGCAAACTTAAAGTAGACTATTAACAGACTATGTAACCATCTGTAAAGTGGCTTTTGGATCTTAACACATTTTGTAAGGACTATTCATAGTTTTCTCCCTATCTAGTCATCAGTAGTCAGGGGAATTTTTTCTATTAAAAATTCCAGCTATTCAGGAAGATTTGATGCTAGGCAGAACAAAAAGTTAAGTAAGACCACACTGAAATCTTTAAGCTAGATACAGTGATGCATATCTATGATCTCAGCAATGCAGAAGGCCAAAGTTGAGCATTCAAGGCTAAGGGCCAGCATTGTGTAAAAACACCAAACTCTACCTAAAATAACTAAAGCCAAATGGGCTGTGGAGTATAGCTCAAGTGGCAGAGTGCCTCAGGAAGCGAAAGGCCTTCAAACCCATATTACTTAGCATTTTTAGGTATACTGGATTGGCCAACCATTCTGGGTTTTGTTGTTGTTGCTGTTGTTTTGTCAGTTGTGGGGCTTGAACTCTGGGCCCAGGTCCAGCTCTTCAGCTCAAGGTAAGCACTCTCACCACTTGAGCTACAGTGCCACTTCGTGGTTTCTTTTTTTGTTGTTGTTGTTGAGTTTGTTTTTTTATATTAATATGCTTTTATTATTGTGAAAATACCGAACAATTACATGAGCAAGGTAATGAGTACATTTCTTATCAAGCATTGTTGCCTCCTCCTTAGTTTCCCGCTACCATCCCTGCCACTTCGTGTTTTCTGATGGTTAATTGGAGATAAGAATCTCATAGACTTTCCTGCCTGGACTGGCTTTGAACCGTGATCCTCAGATCTCAGCATCCTGAGTATCTAGGGTTACAAGCATGAGCCACCAGCACCCGGCTTGGATTCGCCAACCATTCTAACAGTCTAACAGAATAGTCATAATGCAGATCCACAACTCTGATTTGCATATTCATTATGTTTTGCAAATAAACTACTATATCTTCAGAGATATAATTACACTGAATGGAATATAAAAGTTAAGCAATAACAATATTCCAACATGTCCTAACTCTACTAACAAAACCATTAAAAGGGGCTGGGAAGGTGGCTCAGTGGTAGAGTGCTAGCCTTGCATTCATGAGGCCCTGGGTTCGATTTCTCAGCACCACATAAGCAAAAAAGCTGGAAGTGGTGCTATGGCTCAAGTGGTAGAGCACTAGCCTTGAGCTGAAGAGTTGAGGGACAGTGCCCAGGACCAAAGTTCAGGCCCTACAACTGGCAAAAAAATTTAAATTAAATTAAAAATTTTTTAAAATTTAAAAAAATCATTAAAATTTATAGTAAGCAGGGCAGTGGTGGCTCACACCTGTAACACTATGGACTCAGGAGGCTGAGATGTGAAGAGGTTTCAAGTCAGCCACAAGAAAAAACTCCATGACACCCTTACCTTGAATTCATTACCCAAAAATCAAAAGCAGAGATATGGCTCAATAGCAGAGGACAAACCTTGAACAAAGAAACAAGAGTGAGAAGCCCTGAGTTCAATAGCCCAGAAATGGGACTCAACAAAATCAAACTGTATAGTGACTTAAGTTCTTATTCTTATGCCAATTTTTCTTTTTTTATGCCAACTTTTCTTATGCAAGTTTTCTAATTTTTTTCTATTTTTTGTTACGAGAAGTATTGTTTCAGATTTAAAATTTGCAAGGATTTTTGTTTTTTTGTTTTTTTCTTCTAGTACTGAGGTTTGATCTTGACCAACAGCTTAGGGGGTTTTTTTGTTGTTTTTTTTTTTTTTTTGCTTACAACTGGCAAATTCACATGATAGAAAACAGTCTGGAGGTAACAGGACAGTGAGTAAAATCACTGCTTACTAGTGAGAGCTTCCAAGTTGGCTAATAAATAGCAGTAGTACTGGAACAACATTGTGAAATTTTACCCAAAATAGGAAAAATAAAAGGTTTTATTTTGTATACATTTTATAATAATGTTGAGTGTTTTCAAGAGAAAATCTTATAGAGGCTGATCTATAAGCAACTATCTCTGTATTGGAAAAGCTGTCCTGCACCACAAAAAGTGATCACATGAAGCCACTCCCCCGACCCCCACCCCGTCATGGGGCTTAGTTCAGGGCCTAGGCACTATCCCTGAGCTTTTTTGCTCAGGGCTAGCACTCTGCCACTTGAATCACAGCACCACTTCTGGCTTTATCTGTTTATGTGGTACTAAGGAATCAAACCCAGGGTTTCATGCATGCTAGGCAAGCACTCTACCACTAAGCCACATTCCCAGCCCACCCACTTCTGGTTTTCTGGTGGTCAATTGGAGATAAGAGCATCACTAGACTTCCAACAGTGATCCTCAGCCTCCTCCACAGCACCCAGTATCCACATGATTTTTTTTTCAAATTCTTTATTGTGAGTAAGTGATTACATAACTTCCCAAATTTCACAGTATTGTGGGATAGTGATGCTTAAAAGTCACAAACACATTCTAACTTTCATGGGGCAAATTGTCTGTCATGATCTGTAACATTTATAAATTCTATGAGCTTTGCGATACAGTTACTTCTTCCACACTGGGTGGTATGTATATTTCTTTTGTTATGCATAGCATCAGCTGTTCCCTCTTTCCCATTTGTTCCCTCCCTCCCATCATTGCCACTGAGTTGCTTAGTTCATTTTGATCCATGTCCAGTGCAGCTGATGGGTTCTGCTGTTGTATGTTTTTTCCTGATTCCCTCGAGTTCTGTGTTGTCCTCCTGGTTTTCCTCTGGTGTGCACATATAGACCATATATGTGATCAGCGGCGTGAGGTTATTTAGTAGTGATTTGACCGGATGAGTGGAGCTCCTTTGTTTCTTAAGTCTTGTTAATTTTGTCCTATCACCTTACATTTTGGATTTAACATCCACTTATCAGGGAGATCATGTGATGTTCTTAATCCCACAATTTAATTGTAAAACTTATCAAACATGCTAGGTGCTGGTGGCTCATGCCTGTAATCCTAGCTAAAGAAGAGGCTGAGATCTAAGGATGGCAGTTGAAAGCCAGCCCAGGTAGCAAAGTCCAAGAGATTTATTTCCAATAAACTACTCAAAAAAGGCTGGACATGGTACTGTAGCTCAAGTGGTAGCGCACTAGCCTTGAGCAAAAGAAGCTCAGGGACAGCGCCAAGTACCCAAGATCAAGCCCCAAGACCAGAAAAAAATCAAACAAACAAACAAAAATCAAACATATACATCTTCTCAAATATTTATCATTCTTTAGGGTCACATAAATGAAGTCTTATAGAATGAAGAAGTAGAGGACAGATATCCCAAA
>NW_012267243.1:5932094-5936300 GCF_000151885.1 Dipodomys ordii | reverse complement strand
CTGTAGCTCAAGTGGTAGAGCGCTTGCCTTGAGCTGAAGAGCTGAGGGACAGCGCCCAGGCCCAGAGTTCAAGCCCCACGACCGACAAAAAAAAAAAAAAAATTAGGCAGATTAACATCTATTATTGTCCCTTTTTTCCTTATCCTCCTTAACCCCTTATTATTCAATAATATTCTACCATCTGCATATGGACACATGTATACCAATATTATTTGTTTTCTATCATTCTCTCTCTCTATCCCCAAACCCTTTCATTTCATAGTTCATAGTTTGTAGTTGATTTGAAATTAAAAATAAGATCTTATCCTATTCATATTCAGGTTCAGTTTTCCTTCTTTCTCCCCCCACCTTTTTTTTTTAGTAGGCATATATTAGTTTTTCAAAGTAGGTTAAACCGTGACATTTCTATACATGTGCAGAATGTGTATAAAATGTATTCATGTATATACTCTCTCAGTCTCCCCCATCCCACTACCCACACATTCTTTAAAAATTTCAACAGATACTATTGTTTTATATATAAACTATATTGACTACTAAAATTATCTAAATAGTTGGAATTTCATACAACTGAACATACAAAACTTTTTTTTCCTTTTTTAAAAAAATTTTCAGTGCTGGGAATAGAACCTACGGCCTCCTTATCCATGCTAGACAAGAACCCTAAGAATGAGCTGACTGCATCTTCAATCATGTACAGTAACTTTGAATTGTACTTAGATTCAGGCAAACAAAAAATACCCAAGACAATTTTTAATTTAAAAGTTCAATCTGCTAGGTGCCAGGGCTCACAACTTTTTAAAAAACTGATCTTTGGCCTACATACTTAGGAGGCTGAGATCTAAGGATCTTAGTTCCAAACCAGCCAGGGCAGTAAAGTCAGTAAGACTCTTACCTCCAATTAACCACAAAAAAGCAGGAAGGAGAACTGTGGCTCAAGTAGTAGAGCACTAGCCTTGCGCAAAACAGCTCAAAAACAGCACCTAGGCCTTGAATTAAAGCCCCAAGACCAGCATAAAAAAAGAAAAACACCAGTTTCATTAACTAGTGTTTTACCTACTCTCATGCTGGACCTGTGACTTAGGTGTTAGAGCACTAGCCTTGAATAAAAAACCTAAGGGACACTACCCAGGCCCCGAGTTCAAGCCCAATTACTATTTCACACACAAAAAGTTTTACAGTAAAAGGATAAAAGTTCATTAAAGTTCTTTTAAAAACAGCAGAACACTTAAAAGATTTCTTGTGGGCAAAAAACATCACCAACTAAGTCATGAATTCTAAGGATCCAGGTTACACAACCTTTGACATCAGAGTATAAAAGAAAAGCAGCACTGATAAACGCAGTATGAGATTCAGAAATAAAATTGTATTAACAATAGTTACATCTTAAGCAGAAATTGATTTAATGACTCACGAGTTTAAAATATGTGCAACTGAGGTGTATTTTATCTAAAAGTGTAAGGGCTTATATAATCTAGCCTCATTATTTAATGTGCTTAGATAATTCCTAAAAATGAAGGGAGAACAATGTAATTCTGCCCAAACCACCACTACTGTAATAGGCAATCACATATTACTAATTAAAACCAAAATATATATATATTCATTGGAATGCTTATTATTGTACAAGTCAAGTGCCAAGGCATTTTTCACCTTAAAAAGGCATAGAATGGGAGCTCAGGGGTAGAGTCCTGCTGAGCATACTGTAGGCATGGGAAAAGAAAAAGAAAAATCCAGGGCTTTTAAATTTGTGACATTACTGTGATTATTAGGAAACAAGAGAAACAGCTATCTTACAGGTTTATTATTATTATTATCTTATTTTCTTTGTAATCCAAAGTGTCTATGGGGCAGGAAGGTTTATTAGACATGGTCTCTGGCACTTACATAAAAATGAGAGAAACAAAAATGTAAGTCACTCATTTTAAGAAAAGAGAGAGGTAACCTGAATGTTTTGGGTTATCTATCATACAGCAAGGGTATCTACTAATACAGACAAAAAGAGAAGCCTTTTTAAAAGGTATTCTTGGCCCATGTTAAGAGTTAGTGACTAAACATAAGTTAACATGTAAAACAATACAACTGAATGTCTTCGTGTGTATTGTCACTTATTCATTTGAGAAATACTTACAGGCCACCTGTTGTGTGGCAGGTTCATGTATGTTTTATAGGAGAACCTAGGGAGCATGTATGGAACTAGCCCTGCACCAAACTGTGAAAGCCTTTGATGTTTTCCTAATGAATTTGGACTGTTTCCTAAAGATGGCAAGAAATAAGTGAAAGATGGTAAACAAGTAACAAAACCAAAATTTTATACACCACGACTCATGCTTTCCCAAACAACCTCTCAGAAGCTCCAAGAAAGACTTCAGGGAAAGAGGAAGAAAGAGAGGGAAGGAAAAAGGGTGAGGTTCCTATGTTCTGTTTACAGATTCTGTATTATTAAGGATCTCTTTCTAAAATCTACCACCTCTACACCCCATTGTACCATCACTGGGCTCTCCATTATAATGGAGTCAAATGTATCAGTATAGTAGCAGGAGTAAACAAACATGATAACAGAGATTTCCTTTGACCAAAGTAGATAAGAGCCTGGTCCAGGGAACTATTCATATTTTAAACAGGATATTAGACAAAACATACTAAAACCCAAGACAAGATGGTAACTTTTATGTTATGAGAATTGTCACAATATAAAATAAAGATTTTTTAAGCAAATAATTATCTGAACCATACGCATTTTATTTTTCCACTTTGGAAAACATTTAAAATAGAAAATGTTATTTCATATTGTATTTAATAATCCCCTCATTCTTCACATTTAAAGAACTGTTTGAAGGCCTTGACTCCATCACAAAGGAAAGTGCAAAACCACAAAGTACAACATACCAAACGCCAGTGGCCTCACCCCTATGATCCTAGCTACTCAGAAGGATAAGATCTTAGGTTCTCCATTCAAAGCTAGCCCAAGCAGAAAAGTCCCTGTGACCCTCTTATCTCCAATTAACCACTCAAAAGCCAGAAATTGCATTGTGGTTCAAGTGGTAGAGCACTAGCCTTGAGCACAAAGAGGCCCAAGGACAGCATCTAGGCCCTGAGTTCAAGTCCCACAACCCACAAAAAACATTTCTATAGAAAAAAAGGAGAAAATTTTCAAATAGGCAACATTCAATTATAACTCACTATTGTTGAAACTTGTAATAATAGTGCAAATTGCCACCAAAAAGAATGCATATGAACCTTGAAGACATTTTAACTGCACAGCTGTCTGCTCAGGCAAGCTGCTAACATTCCTTGCGAATCTCACCTCCTCCCACATTATTAAGCTCCTTGGTGAAAAAAGGGAATTTAAACAAAACTGTAGTAGTATTTTAACCTCTGGGTGAGGAGTGTTTTCAGTAATATCAAGGCAGGTAGTAATAGGAGCAGTAAATTCCTCTAACATCACCCCCTAGAGTCTGAAATATCCTGAACAGGAAAATGATTTTGTTAAAAACTAATTTCTAAAATCCTTTGGGCTGGAGCAGAGCACACAACTATTCAATCTCTAGTGCTGGAGTCCCAGGGGGTGGAGGGTATAAGGAAAGAATCTTCATTTGAGATTGGCATAAAGGCAAGAAAGTTAATGTATTATAGTGGAAGAGTACCAGTAGTCTTAAATAGCCAATTTAATAGCTCTGTCTTCGAAATCCATCAAATGATCTTAGGTTCAGATTTTCATCTATAAAACAAATAATAATGCTTAAACCATCAATATATTGGGGATGCAATGAAACTCGAAGAACTGTATAGAACTCTACACTTCAGCATACATAAAATATATTCACTCAATAACCTCTATGTCTCGCAATTCCTTTTGAATACTGTCCTTTTATTTCTTATAATGTAAGGATCATTTGACTTGCAACAGAGTAATTAATCTACTAATATATCTTTCTTTTGGAATAAAAGTTGGTTAATACTAATTTTAAATTTTGAAAGACCAATCACCTTCCTAAAGTCTTAATAATTTTATTAAGTGTTCTCTTTTTTAAAAATTGTTATTGCAGGGATGGGAAGGTGGCTCAGTGGTAGAGCACTTGCCTTGCATGCCTGAGGCCCTGGGTTCGACTCCTCAGCACCACATAAGAAAAAAGCCGGAAGTGGCACTGTGGCTCAAGTGGTAGAGTGCTAGCCTTGAGCTGAAGAGCTGAGGGACAGCGCCCA
>NW_012267243.1:5914750-5930554 GCF_000151885.1 Dipodomys ordii | reverse complement strand
GAGTGCTCGCCTTGAGCTGAGGAGCACAAGAACAGCGCCCAAGCCCAGAGTTCAAGCCCCACGACTGACCAAAAAAAAAAAAAAATGGAGCTGCAAGTGTGAAACAGTGGTAAAATGTCTGCCTTCTAAGAATAAAACCCAGAGTTCAAACTCCAGTCCCACCTAAAAGGTAAATGTCTCATGTCTAGAATCCTAGGTGCTCCAGAAGCTGAGATCTGAGGACCACAGTTTGAAGCCAGTTTGAAGCAAAATAAATCCTTCAGATTCTGACCTCCAATTAACCAGAAAACCAATGCTTGAACTAAATGGACTTATTTTCTACTTTATACAGAAATAAAAGATGGCATTATACTATATTTCATTGAAACAGGCATTTGTACATAAGGATCATGGAAAAATAAAGATCCATTAATACAATAAAAAAAAATTATTACTGCCAGGCGCCAGTGGCTCATGCCTGTAATCCTAGCTACTCAGGAGGCTGAGATCTGAGGATCGGCGGTTCAAAGGCAGCCCAGGCAGTAACAGTCCGTGAGACGCTAATCTCTAATAAACCACTAGAAAACCAAAAGTGACGCTGTGGCTCAAAGTGGTAGAGCGCTTGCCTTGAACTGAAGAGCACAGGGACAGCGCCCAAGCCCAGAATTCAAGCCCCACAACCAACAACAACAACAACAAAAATTATTACTTAGAAACACTCTGTTCTATTTGGATAAAGTTCATTCTGTAAATGTCCACTCACATACCCGCCCCCCTGCAGGTGCAGGTAATATAACTAGAACTTGGCCTGGACACTACCCCTGAGTTTTTATTATCATGACTACTGCTCTACCACTTAAGCCACAGCTCCACCTTTGGCTTTTTGGTTGTTAACTGGAGCTAAGAGGGTCACTACACTGACCTACACAGATTGGCTTTGAAACAAGATCCTCAAATTTCAGTTCCCTGAAGAGCTAGGATTACAGGTGTGAACCACTGATATCCTGAAGTAAACATCTTTAAAAAGTTTTCTTAGGGGCTGGGAAGGTGGCTCAGTGGTAGAGTGCTTGCCTTGCATGCACGAGGCTCTGGGTTCGATTCCTCAGCACCACATAAGCAAAAAGAAAAAAGCTGGAAGTGGCGCTGTGGCTCAAGTGGTAGAGCGCTAGCCTTGAGCTGAAGAGCTGAGAGACAGCGCCCAGGCCCAGAGTTCAGGCCCCACGACCAGACGCCCCCCCCCCAAAAAAAAAGTTTTCTTATATCATTTTCTATATTCTCAACTTCAAAAACCTATTTTTGTAAAGCCAAGGTAAGCAAACCAAATTAAGAGAATCAAGAGTAGACAAAATTAGTGATGATAATCTTCATGAATAAATATATATTATAGTCTTAGAATTTATTTTCAGGGTTGTTTTGGCACATATAGGTACAGTATGGTAACAATTTCAATGACTTTCCCAAAGTTGACTATATCCAATAAGTCCTTGAGTTTTCAATACAATGGACTTTGCCTTTAACTTCAACTTTCTACTTATTTTCTCTCTCCAAAACTATATTTTAACATGTTTCACAATGTCAACTTTGCATTTCTATACCCTATTTATTTGTTATCATATCTGTCTTCTGTCTCCTTTACTCATGATGTTACTAATGTAAAGTACTCCTATTCACTCAATTAAATATTAAGAGGCTTCAGATCCAGGTTTATTTCCTATGTTAAACTCCCTTTCTCATAATATCACATATAACAGGCTTGTCAGAAAATTTAAATATATTATTCAGACATTCTGAAGCTTAAACTTTACACGCTGACCTTTTTTATTTTCCATTTACTTTTATCACTAACAAACTGCTTAATTTGGCCTTTTAGATTTTTTTTAAATTTTTATACACACTGGAGTTTAAAAAAGTAGTTTCAAATTACAAATGTCATAAAAATGTAGTAGAAATGAATACAACACAGTCCTCTGATTTCTTATGGCCTATAAAAAATGTTTCTCTCCCTCACCCCTCCAAATCTTACCATATTTCTCTACAAGATACCTGGGGAAATCTATGCAACTTTAAATAATAACAGAATTTAACTGTAAGTCCTAAAGCTGCCATTTACAAATATTATTTGAGTGTATGTTTTATTTTGTGCCACAATCTTCAAAAGTAGAACACAAATCTAGGGAGAAAACATAACCTAAATAAATGTGATAAAGCTCACACTGTATTTAGCACAATGTTGTATCTAATATTACATGGAATTTTTCCTTCAATTATCCCAAAAATTTATTCTCCACATAACAGCCAGACTGAACCTTTTCCAATCTAAATCCTCCAGCAGATTGCTATCCACTCAGAACAAAATCCAAATTCCTTCTGACAGTATACAACCCTATTTAAATGGCCATCAGCAATTCCATTCAACTCATTTATCCTCTATCTCCTTTTACCTTTTATCCTCTATCATTTATCCTCTATCTCCTTTTACCTGAAGTCTTCTCCATCCAAAACTGAAGTCAGTCCTTCCCAGAAACCTAGCTGCTTCTACAATTATGGAAATACATAAATACACATATGCTTTTACTCAGCCTCAATAGAATTTTCCCTTCATGTTTTTCTCTGGAAAGTCACGAGTCTGACATCTTCCGAGTAGAAATGTCACACCATCTGAGGCTGTGTTTCAAACACACTATCTAGAATAACTTCATTTTATTTATTTTTGTTAGTCATGGGGCCTGAACGCTGGGCTTGGGCGCTGTCCCTAAGCTCTTCAGCTCAAGGCTAGCACTCTTACCACTTGAGCCACAGCACCACTTACAGCTTTTTCTGCTTATGTGCTGAGGAATCAAACCCAGGGCTTCATGCATGCGAGGCAAGCACTCTAACACTGAGCCATCTTCCCAGCCCTTAACTTCATTTTATTGCTTTATTTTCATCTAAAGAATTTATCACCACATACTATAATAAAGGAATATTTATTTAATGCCGGTCTCCACCCAAGTCAATGTAACATCCAGAAAGGCAAGGACTATATGACTTGTTCAGTGCTGTATTCTCAATGTCTTAAAAGTGCCTGATAGAGGCTCAATAATTGCTGAGTAAAGGAAAAATTTAAATGTCTGACTTCAGAATCCATGTTGTCAACTATTACTATTTATACATGCCAAGTATATTTAGCTTGGGACTGTGGCTTAGTGGTAGAGTGCTTGCCTAGCATGCATGAAGCCCTGGGTTTGATTCCTCAGCACCACATAAACAGAAAAAGCCAGAAGTGGCTGGCATTGTGACTCAAGTGGTAAAAGTGCTAGCCTTGAGCAGAAGAAGCTCAAGGATAGTGCCCAGATCCTGAGTTCAAGCCCTAGGCTAGCCTCCCCCCCCAAAAAAAAAAAAACATAGTTAGTGGGACAAAGGGTGAACAAATGCAGCAGTGGTGCTCAATAGATTTTTTTAATTAACTTACTTTATTGTTATCACAGAGGTATTACAGAGGCACTGCGATTACATGAGTCAGGTAATGACTATATTTCCTTTCACAGTACGTCTTCCATTCCCTCATTCTCTCCCAGTGCCTCCCTCCCATCTACATGAGTTGTATAATTCACTTTCATCAGTGTCCAGTGAGCTTCACTGCTGCACTTTACCATTTTCCCAAGTTCTGGACCCTTCCCTAGACCTTTCACGAGATATACTCCCAACTATACCATACATAAAGACAAAGTCATCAAAAAAATTTTAAAAAGTTAAAAAAAATTTTTTAAAGTAGATCCCATTTCCGTTATCTGGGAGTTTACTTCAGTATGCATTTTATTTTATATAAATATGAAGAGATACTTAGGCATTATGCCTTTGTGTTTCTCTCCTAATAGTATCCTCTTTGGTCTCACTGTATCTAGAATCCTGTATGATTTATCATATCTCAGGGCATTTTAGATCTGATTTCTGCATATCAGAACATATGACATTTGTCTCTCTGATGTTTGCTTACCTCACTTAACATGAGTTGTTCTAGTTTTATTTATTTATTTAATTCTTTCTAATGGTTATATAAAATTGCATTGTGTATATAGGTACCACAGTTTCTGGATCCACCCATTTATTGTGAGGCATCTGGGCTGTTTTCATACATTGGCTATTATGAATAAAGCAGCAATTAACAGGGATGTGCAGGTGTCTTTATCATGATGTTCAAAAGTGGTATGGCTGGGTATAGGGAAAGCCTACGTTTAGTTTTTTGAGGAAGCTCCAAACTGCTGTCCAGAGTGGTTATACTCGTTTGCATTCCCAACAACAATGAAATAGGGCTCCTTTTTCCCGAATTCCTGCCCATATTTGTTTTTGTCTGAATTCAAAAAATTGGCCAATTTTACTGGGCTGAGATGGAATCACAGAGTTGTCCTTGATTTGCATTTCCTTTATGGCCTGGGATGATGAGCATTTCCTCATGTTTCTTTGCCATTCTTACCTCTTGTCCTGAGAAGCCTCTCCTTAACTCCCTTGCCCATTTAGTGATTGGTTTATTAGGTTTGAGAGGAGTTTCTTGAGTTCCTTGTATTTATTGTTAGGCTTTTGTCTGATGTATTGCTGGTAAAGATCTTGCCTTATTGCTCCGGTAAAGAATCCTATAACTACACTGAAGGGAAGTGAATATCCTTGCCTTGTTCCTGATTTTAGGGGAAATGCTTTTAGTTTTTTCCTACTCAGTAATGATGTTGGTCCCTAGTCTGTCATACGTAGCCTTTAATATTTTAAGGAATGTTCCTTCTATTCCTAGCTTCTCAAAAGCCTTTAACACTAATGGATGTTGTATTTTGTTGAAGGATTTTTCTGCATCTATTGAGATGATCCTGTAGTTCTTGTATTTGGCTCTGCTGACATGGTAAATTAAATTTATTGATTTGTGTATGTTAAACCAGCTCTGCATCTGTGGAATGAAGCCTACTTGGTCATAATGTATGAATTTTTGTTTTTGGATTCTGTTAGTATTTTATTGAAGAGCTTTGTGTCTGTATTCATCATAGAAATTGGTCTGCAGTTTACTGTTTTTGTTGGATCCTTATCTGGTATGGGGATGAGTATGATACTGGCTTCATAGAGAGACTTCAGAAATTGTTCTCTGTGTTTCTATTTTACAGAAAAGCTTGAGAAGTACTGGCATTAGTTCTAAAAGTCTTATAGAATTCAGCGGTGAATCCATATAGGCCTAGGTTTTTCCTAGCTGGAAGACTTCTAATTTCTTCCTCAATCTTGTTAACTGTTACTGGCTTGTTTAGCTGGTTTATATCTTCTTGGTTCAGTTTAGGCAGTTTGTATGTCTCTAAAAAAAAAAAAAAATCAACCATTTTTGCTAGGATTTCCTTTTTTCTAACAGTTTTGAAAGTAGTCCGTTATAATCATTTGAATTTCTTGGATGCTTGTACTGTGGCATCTCTAATTTTACTGTATTGAATTTCCTGTCTTCATCAATCTCACTAATCTGTCAATTTTATTACTTTTAATTGCTTTTTATTTCATTGTATTTTTTATTTCTATTTCATTCATTTCTCCCCTAATCTTTGCTCTCTCTCTCCATCTATTAGTTTGGGATTTGATTTATTCTTGCTTGTGGCCATTTTAGTTGCATCATTAGGTATTTACTTGAGCTGTTTCTGTTTGCTTCAAGTGTATGCTTAGAGCTATAAATTTTCCCCTCAGAACTGCTTTTGATGTATCCCAGAGGTTCCACTGTGAAGTGTTTTATTTTCATTGAATTGTAAGAACTTTTCTAATTCCTTCCTTAATTTCTTCTGTGATCCAGGTGTTATTCAGTAGTGTTCTTCAGTCCCCATGTGTTTGAGTGATTTCTGCAATATGTTTCATTGTTGAGAACTTGATTCCATTGTGGTCAGACAGGATGCAAGGAGTCACCTCAATCCTCTTGTTATTTGCTTAGGTTCTTTGTCCTATGATATGATCAATTTTGGAGAAAGTTCCATGAGCTGCAGAGAAGAATGTGAATTGGGTCATTGTTGGGTGGAATACTCTGCAGGCATCTGTTAAGTCCTTTTGGGTTATGGTTTCATTTTATTCAGAGACTTCTTTACTTAACTTTTGTTTGTTTGACCTGTTCTTTTGGTGAGACTACTAAAATCTCTCCCTGTGATTGTGCTAGGGTTATCATATTCTCTAAGTCCAAAAGTGTTGGTTTCATGTGTTGGTTTAATGTATTTAGGTGCTCCATTGTTTGATGCAACTGTGATTTGGCTCTTCATGGACCATTCTCTTTACTAATGTGTAATGATCTTGTTTTATTAGATACCAATATGGCTGCTCCTGCCATCTTGCAGGATGCACTTGCATGAAAGATCTTTTTCCATCCCATCACTAAGAATTTGCTTATAGATGGATCTCTTGGAGACAACAAATGGATAGATCTTGGTTTATGATCAATCTGCTACTCTCCTCTTGATTGGGGAATTGAGTCCATTAATATATAATGTTATGGAGAAATGTGTCATGTTTCCTGCCATTTTCTTGATTTCCTGATTTCCTATTGCTTCCTGTGCTTACAAAATTAGTCTTCTAGTGATTTTTATCTAATGTGTTTCCTTGACTTTTTTTTCTTCAGATTGTATGTTTCCATTTATTATTCTTTGTAATGCTCCTTTAGTGTTCATGAATTCCTTTTTGTTTGTCATGGAAGGTTTTGTTTTCACTGTCAATTGTAAATGAAAACTTTGCTGGGTACACCAGTTTGGGCTGGTAGTTGTTGATCTTCAGGACTTGAATTATACCATTCCAGGCTCTCCTTGCATTGAGTTAGGGGAGAGAGATCTGCAGTGATTCTGATCTTCTTTCCATTGTAATCTACCTCCTTCCGTCTTTGATTTTGCTGCATTTAAAAGTAATTCTTTGGGTTTTTTTCTTTTTTTTGTCGGTCATGGGGCTTGAACTCTGGGTCTGGGCACTGTCTCTCAGCTCTTCAGCTGAAGGCAAGCGCTCTACCACTTGAGTCACCGTGCTACTTCCAGGTTTCTGGTGGTTTATTGGAGATAAGAGTCTCACAGGGGCTGGGAAGGTGGCTCAGTGGTAGAGTGCTTGCCTTGCATGCATGAGGCCCTGGGTTCGATTCCTCAGTACCACATAAGCAAAAAGAAAAAAAAGCCGGAAGTGGTGCTGTGGCCCAAGTGGTAGAGCTCTAGCCTTGAGCTGAAGTGCTGAGGGACAGCGCCCAGGCCCAGAGTTCAGGCCCCACGGACTGGACCCAAAAAAAAAAGAGTCTCACAGACTTTCCTACCCAGGCTGTCTTTGAACCACGATCCTGAGATCTCAGCCTTCTGAGTAGCTAGGATTACAGGCATGAGCCACCGACGCCTGGCTAATTCCTTGTTGTTAAGTCCAGCGTTTCTTCTTAGATCCTGTCTACTCAAGAGTTCTTTATGCCTCTGTCTGGCAGGTGAGATTTTTCTCTTAGGATTAGGGAAGTTTTCTATTAATTTATTGAATAGGTTTTTCAATGCCTTTAGTTTTGAATTCATCTCCCATATCAATCCTATGTGTGAATTTGATCTTCTGACTGCATCTGCCAATTCTTGGATTTCCCTTTGCTATGTTCTAAGTGTTTTTCCCATGCCTTTCATTTTTTGTTCTAATTCCTCTGTTTTATCGTCAAATCCTGATACTCTTTTTTTTTTTTTTTGAGTCCAGTTGTGGGCCTGAACTCTGGGTCTGGGCGCTGTCCCCTCAGCTCTTCAGCTCAAGGCTAGCGCTCTACCACTTGAGCCACAGCGCCACTTCTGGCTTTTTTTTGTTTATGTGGTGCTGAGGAATCGAACCCATGGCCTCAAGCATCCAAGGCAAGCGCTCTACCACTGAGCCACCTTCCCAGCCCAAATCCCGATACTCTTGTTTTCCATTTCATTTATTCTGTTGGCATTCAATTGTGGTTTGCGATAGGGAAGCTGAACCTAGAATGCTTCCAAGCTCTTTATTGAGGTGAGTTTCACCTTTTAACGAGGTGTGTAGACTTTCTATTTTTGTCTCCATGTTTTTGGGCGACTTTTGTTCTTTGTCATTTGTTCCTTGCATTCTTCAATTTATATTTGAACCCTTCCATTTCATCAGCCAATTCTCTCATCAATTCTTTAATGGTTTCTTTTGTCTTCCATCTCTTCTCCTTCACTCTCACAAGGGTCCTTCCCTAGACTGTTGTTGTCTTTTCGATTTTCTTTTTGTCATGACTGTTCATGAATTTTGTAATATTTCGTTGTGGTTTGTGCATTTGGGGGTTCAGGTTGTGGTGAACAGTGTGGTAGTGGAGTGTGATTTGCCAGATAGATCTGTCAGATTTGGTGTCTGGCAACCTTCAACTCTGGGTGGTGCAGATAGTGTAATGTGTCCTGGTCAGTTATTGGGGCTCTGTGGTATGTCCGGTGTTCTGGCCTAGGTTTAGGACTTGTGGCGTGTTCCCATTATATGATTCACAGCAGTCTTGTGTCTTGGCCCCATTCTATGTCTAGGGTAGACGGATTCCCACTAGTCACAGAAGTTCTGGTAGACGTCCTGGACTGGCACCTATTTCCAGAGGGGCTGGGAGCAGCATTCCAACACTAGATTCTCATTTGAGCCCTAAGGGCAGGGAGAGGGGGAAACAGGAGAAAGGGAGCAGGTTCCCACTCTGCTTTTATAGAAGGTTGATCCTGACAGTGTCCTGAATTGGGACAGGCATGGGCCCTGGAGGGTGCAAACTCTCACAGGGCTGTGTAGGAAACTGTCCCCACGCAAATCGCAGGCTGGCACTTTCCTGGTCCCAGACTAGTGTCTACTTCTCACCGTGTGAAGGCAGTGCCTGGTGTGCTGATATGTGCTTGGCCTCAGGCTGGTGTACTCTTGGCAGACTAGTGATACTAGTGACACTCAGTCTGATCTGGGATGGGGACTGGATGGGCTAGATCCAGGCCTCCAGGGTAGGCATTAGCTTCAGAAGAGGCAAGCTCCCACCAGGTGCCAGGACATCGTCCCTCGGACATCCACCCTGGCAGATCAGGTTTTTCTGCCAGCAGCCAAGGCTGAAGAGGATGTAGGGTCCTTAGTACCCAACCAGTAATGGTCTCGGTTGTCTATTGAGCTCCTGAGGTTGGTTCGGAGCTGACCAGCAGCTTTGTGAAAGTTTTCTGCCTCTGGATACTGCGGTCTCATGTTGCCAATCTATGCTGGTATCTGTGCTGGTTGGGGACCTGGCACTGAGAACGTTTTCTGTGTCTAGATTCTATGCTGAAAATGAACTATCCAACTTATGGGTGGGGATGGGAGTGAAAAAACTAGGAGTGAGGGAAGTAGTAACATTTTCCAAAAAGAAATGTATTCTTTAACTTACTTATGTAATTGTAACCTGTTTGCACATCACCTTTATAATGACAATAAGAAATCAAATATAACAATTTAGCTGGGCACCCACCACTCATGCCTGTAATCCTAGCTAGCTACTCAGGAGGCTGAGATCTGAGAATCATGGATCAAAGCCAGTCCAGGAAGGAAAGTCCATGAAACTCTTATCTCCAATTAACCACCAGAAAACCAGAAGTGGCTCAAGTGGTAGAGCACTCACCTTGAGCTGAAGAGCTCAGGGACAGCACCCAGGCCCAGAGTTCAAGCTGCATGACCACCAACAACAACAACAAAATTTAATCAGGGATATAAATTGCCTCCTAGAGAAAAATACTTAATAGCTAAAAAGAATGACAGATTAAATATATACTTCTTAAATCTTGAACTATATGTGTTAACTTTTCAAATTAATAAAATGTATGATTTTAACTTAATAGCAATATGCTTAAATTGTATTATCTTTCCAGTTAAATTCTGCATTCTTGAGATGTAGAAAATTACTGTTAAAAATAAAACACTTTTTTCATGTTGTATTCAGCTCATTTAATGAGATTCTTGAATTTTCCAAAGCCTAAGAGGTTAAATTAAATGCTTTCCTTCTCAAATGCTCCTTACACTTGTATCGTATTCTATCTTAATCACCACCCATCTTGTCACTAGGAAATCTTTAGCTACACCTGTTAGTTCAATTACCTGGGGTAAGACAGTCATCAAACTGCAAGTAGAAGGGTGAAAAAGACAATAATACCCCAAAGAATCTTTGCACACACATAGTCAACACAATCCTTTGGTCATAGTTGTGATGGGTATTTCCCTACCAACCAACCAAGTCCACACTGGAGGAATGGCACTGAAGAACTAGTCCTTCCTAGAGGTCAACTCCATTCTAACACTACCTAGAAATCCCACAGAATGGACCTAATCTCAGAGCACTACTCCACATTTAAGATGACAGCTACAAGCACAAGCTTTGCCTGTTCTTCCTTACCTGTTCTCCTAATTATCATCTGTAAACTAGGGCTTCTTTGGTGAGATGTGTTTTACTTTTATAGATTTAAATGTTCAGTATATTTTTCTTTTTTCTTTTTTTTTGTCCTGATGAACTCTATTGTGGGGGGGGGGTCGGGCCCGTGGGGCCTGAACTCTGGGCCTGGGCGCTGTCCCTCAGCACTTCAGCTCAAGGCTAGCACTCTACCACTTGAGCCACAGCACCACTTCTGGCTTTTTTTTTTCTGCTTATGTGGTGCTGAGGAATCGAACCCAGGGCCTCATGCATGCAAGGCAAGCACTCTACCACTGAGCCACCTTCCCAGCCCTGAACTCTATTTTTTTAAATGATAAGTTTTAAACCCCTGAAAGGATACTATATGATTTTTAAGATAACACACTCAGAAAAATTAAGAGTTCCCACAAAATATTTCAGTGTTTTAAATATACAACTCAATATTCTACACATTTTTATTTAAAGAATTAATCATGTTATATTATATTTACTTACATTACTAGGAAGAAATCAAAATTAAACTGTTGGAGCTGGGCACCAGTAGCCCATAACTATAATCCTAGCAACTCAGAAATGGAGATCTAAGGATTGCAGTTTGAAGCCAGCCCAGGCCAAAAAGTTCATGATACTCTTTATCTACAATTAGTTATCAAAATGGTTGAAAACAGAGCTCAGTTATCAAAATGGTTGAAAACAGAGCTCAAGTGGTAGAGCTTTGAGCAAAAAGGCTAAGGGACAGCACCCACACTCTGAGATCAAACCCTAGCAATGGCACCAAAAAAATAAAAATAAAATAAACTGCTGAAAACCATTTATTTAATGGAGTTTTCCAGCCCAGGCTGGACTTGAACATACGATCTTCCTGTTTCATTGTCCCAAGTGCTGGAAATGCACCCAGCATACATAAATTATCTTCTGTTGTATGTTTCTAAGGTTATGTATTTCAGACTTCATTAGGAGGAATTTTTTTTCAAATTCTTTATTGTGATTAAGTGATTACATAATTCCCCAAATTTCACAGTATTGTGGGATAGTGATGCTTAATTAAAGTCACAAACATTCTAACTTTCATGGGGCAAATTGTCTATCATGGTCTATAACATTTATGAGTTCTATAAGCTTTGCAATACAGTTATTTCTTCCACATGGGATGATACGTACATTTCTTTTGTTTTGCATAGCATCAGCTGTTCCCTCTTTCCCACTTGTTCTTCCCTCCCATCACTGCCATTGAGTTGCTTAGTTCATTTTGATCAAAGAGGAGTATTGTAAAAATACATGTATCACAGGAATTAACAGACATAAACAGTATCAGACTTGTTGACCTTTCAAGACAAAAAACATAACTTAAAAAACAAAATTATATTATTTTGTAAATAGCATAATTATCAGTTTTTCTACGTGCTCAGGGAATTCATTTAGAAGTAACACCACCAGAAACAAAACAAAGCAAACAAATCATACTAGGAATTCCAAAATTTTTAAATCAAAGCAAAACCTCCATAAAGGTTGATACTTCTCAAATTAATTTTCTAATCATGTTCCAAACAATATGTCTTCACATAAACAAAGGGGGAAAGTGATTCTTATACTGAATGGGAGATAAATCTTAGGCTATTGCAATAAACAAGTTTTCTAAGTACTGCAGTATCCCCTAGTGGACTGGCAAGGAACAGTTATTTTCATCATCATAAATTTACTCACAATCCCAACTCAAAAGCATCTTTATCTCAGGATGAAGAAGTGTTCAGCTGGGTGCTGTGATAAGCAGATTGCGGTTCTGAGCCAGGTCAGGCAGGAAAGACCAAGAGACTCTAATCTCCAATTATCTACCAAAAAGCCAGAAGTGCAGCTTTGGCTCAAATGATAGAGTACTAGTCTTGAAGAAAAAAGCTCAAGGACATCTCCTAGGCCCTGAGTTCAAACCTAGTTACTCAGAAGGCTGACATATAAGAATCAAGGCCAAATGCAGGCAGGAAAATAAATGAAAGTCTATCTCCAAAAACCTACTAAAAAAGCCAAAAGTGTATCTGTAGCTCAAATGCTAGAATAACAGGAATAGTGCCCAGGCCCTGAGTTCTAGCCCCTAGACCAGTTGGGGGGTGGGGGGGAAGGAGTGGAGTGGGTTGGGGATGGAGGGGGTGGAATTCAGAAGTATTAACTGGTTTTTCTAAATTTTGTTATTTTTAATTTACTGTAGTGCCTATGCAGTGTAAGTCCACTTGTTTTTCCAAAGATAATGTTTTCAATGCCTGAAAGCATGAATTTAGAAATTTTAAATCAATCTACTTTGTTTCATAGTAACAATGTGAAGCAAAATACTTAAAAGAAATTAAACTATTTCACTGATCTGAATGACAACAATCAAGAGATGAGTATTAAGCAGAATACTTTGAGAAAGAAACTCATTCTTTTAATTTTACATGTTGTATAACTTCTACTAATATGTGAATTAAGATTTAACTAAAAACATACTTAATTAATTAATTTATGATGCCAGTACTGGGGTTTGAACTTAGGGTCTGAGAGATGTCCTTGAGCTTCTTTCTTCAAAACTAGTACTCCATCATTTAAGCCAAAGCTGAATTTCTGGCTTTTTGGTGGATAATTGGTGTTAAAGAGTCTCATGGTCTTTCCTGCCAGACCTGGCTTAGAACTGCAATCCAGATATCACAGCCTTCTGAAGAGCTAGTATTATGGGCATGAGCCACCTGTGCCTGGCTATAAAACATTTTTAAGACATTGACACTATACACAAAACAATGAATACTTCATACTTTTGGATATAAGGAAAATCTACTTTAGAATACTAAGAATACAAGGGATTTACATTCATGGTAGTATTCACTGAAAATAATACAACCATGAGTCCTCATCTACAGGGTCTTACACAATCTATTCCTTCTACTAAAACATTCTCTCTATCCCTATCCTTTGACCTAATTTTTACCTATTTTTCCACTATAAACTGAACTAAATAAACCTCACTTAGTAAAACAGAACTCCACTATTAATACCTCACAAAGTGTTATGTATCCTACCTTGGCTTGATTTACTTACATAATTGCTAATAATGTTATGATCAGGCTATATAATGAGTTCTATTATTTTACATAGCTGTTAGGAGGAATAAGTGAAATATGTATAAGTCATCTACAAAAAAGCCATATACCATGTTATTATTATTATTTATATCAGACCAACCGAAACCTGTCAGATGATAAAGCATACTTCCTTCACTTAAATTATTCTTCAAATTTGGTTTCATTTTGTAAAATAACAATTTGATTATCTACATTGTTTTGTATTGTGATAGTGTAGCAATCAAACCCAGAGACTCATGTAAGCAAGGCAAAATTCTCCCTCTAAGCTATGTGCCTTCTGCCAGGTTTTTAAACAAACAATCAGTATTAATAAAGTTCAAGAGTTGTTCTTAGGTATTCCTGTCACTTTTTTTGATAATACTCTATTCAAGAGAGTGAGTTTAATTCTCTACTCTCGCTCTTTCTTTCTTTTTTTTTCTTTGCCAGTCGAGGGGCTTGAACTCTGGGCCTTGGCACTGTCCCTGAGCTTCTTTTTACTCAAGGTTAGTACTCTACCACAGCACCAATTCTGGCTTTTTCTATGTGGTGCTGAGGAATCGAATCCAGGGCTTCATGCATGTGAGGCAAGCACTCTACCACTAAGTCACATTTCCAGCCCTAATTCTCCACTCTCTTGAGCAGAATTATTAAGTCACCCTTAACCATAACTAAATGGCAGGAAAGTTGTACAGCTCTGTGGAAAAGGTTATAAAAGACATGAAATTTTATTCTGTCTCTCTAAGATCATTTACTTCGGGGGGAAAATAGCAACCATGTTGTGAAGATGCTCAGGAAACCCTATAAAGAGGCCCATGAAAGAGGAGATGGGACTCCACACAGTGAGCCAATCCTCTTGGATTAGATCTTCCAGTCCCAGACAACACTTCAGTGAATAGGGTTCAACTAACAGCTTACCTGGAACATCTGAGACACTAAATTATAAGGCTAAGTTATTCTCAAATTTTTAGACTCAAAGATCATGTGCAATGAAAAAAAAGAAACAAAGAAAGAAAGAAAGAGAGAGAGAGAGAGAGAAGGAAGGAAGGAAAAGGAAAGGAATGGAACTGAACAATAGAGCTGGGAATGTGGTTTAATGGTAGAGTACTTGCCTAGCCCTGGATTCAATTCCTCAGCACCACATACACAGAAAAAGCCGGAAGTGGTGCTGTGGTATAGTGCTAGCCTTGAGCAAAAAGCTCAGGGACAGTGCCCAGAGCCCAGGGTTCAATCCCTCAGTACCACATACACAGAAAAAGCCAGAAGTGGTGCTGTGGCTCAAGTGGTAGAGTACTACAGCCTTGGGCAAAAGCAGCTCAGGGTTGAGCTCAGGGTATGCCCCAGAATTGAAAAAAAAAAAAAATGGGAGTAACTGGCTTCCCAACAACAAATTTATCTCATTGTGCTCAATATGCTACAAGAAAGATAATAAAAATAAATGAAAAAAACAAAATGACACAATCAAATAAGATCAATAATTCAGTAACAAATGCAAACTACATGATTCAAAAACAGAAATTCTCCCTAATAAGATTGCAAATGGTCAACAAAACATTAAAAGATGCTTACGCCTATAATTCCAGCTACTCACAAGGCTGAGATCTAAGAATCACAGTGCAAAGCCAGCAGGAAAGTCTGTGAGATC
Organism: Dipodomys ordii; assembly: GCF_000151885.1. NCBI lineage: Eukaryota > Metazoa > Chordata > Mammalia > Rodentia > Heteromyidae > Dipodomys > Dipodomys ordii. The sequence goes on along the minus strand of NW_012267243.1, from coordinate 5,915,493 downwards.
CTTATCTCCAATTAACCACCAGAAAACCAGAAGTGGAACTGTGGTTCAACAGGTAGAGCGCTTGCCTTGAGCTGAAGAACTGAGGGGCAGCGCCCAGGACCAGAGTTCAAGCCCCACAACCAAAAACAAAACAAAACAAAATTTAAAAAAAAAAATGCTCAATATCACTAATCAACACTTGGAAATCATGTACATGGAAACCAGACTAAAACACCATCTCATGTGCACTGGCATGGTTACTTTTATTTGAAAAAGAGGTTTTTTTTTGGTTTGGAGTTTTTTTTTTGTCAGTCATGGGGACTGAACTCTGGGCTTGCATGCCGTCCCTGAGCTGTTCAGCTCAATGCAATCATCAGATCTCAGCCTCCTAAGTAGCTAGGATTACAGGTGTGAGCCACCAGCACCTGGTGGCAAGATTTTTGAGTGTGCTGGTAGGGTAGCATGCTTGCCTAGCATGCATGAAACCCTGGGTTTGATTCCTCAGTACCACATAAACAGAAAAGGCCAAAAGTGGTGCTGTGGCTCAAGTGGCAGAGTGTTGAGGATTTCAGTTTGAAGCCAGCATGGGCAGTAAAGTCCATGATACTCCTCTTATCTCCAGTTAACCACCTGAAAATTGGAAAACTCAGTACCTAGTTGTTGTTGGTTGTGGGGCTTGAACTCTGGGCCTGGGAGCTGTCCTTGAGCTCTTCAGCTCAGTAGTAGAGAGCTTGCCTTGCATGCATGAGGCCCTGGGTTCCATT
>NW_012267243.1:5896236-5913533 GCF_000151885.1 Dipodomys ordii | reverse complement strand
GAGTTCAGGCCCCACGACCGACCGGACCCAAAAAAAAAAATTATCTTTAAATAATAATCTCTAAGTACAAAGGAGTTTCCATTTAACAATACAGTTTATGAATACAATGTGTATTGCTAAAAGCCACTCTTTTCAACATTCTTACCACATCCCTCTCTAACTCAACCTCTTCCCCACATTCTTCGTAAATTTTTTAGGATATACATTGAATGCTTTACTGCATTCTCCTCATCTTCCTGACTTCCTTTATCTACCCCCTTTTCCCCTGACTTCATTCCCTCCCTTGTAAGTACCCACCTTCCTGGTATTTATTTTGTTAAATTTTGACTCTGCCTTTATAAAGGATTACACTACTTGAAGTCTTCCTTGAATAACATAGTCCAGTTAATACATGTGAAAAGTCCCCTTGAATCTCTTATCTCCAATTAACCACTCAAAAGCCAGAAGTGGTACTATGGTTCAAGTGGTAGAGCACTAGTCTTGAGTACAAAGAGGCTCAGGGACAGTGCCCAGGGCCACAACTGACCAAAAAAAAAATGCTTTCTGATTAGAAGCTATCTTTCTTTTTTTGGAGGGGGGGGGGTCCGGTCGTGGGGCCTGAACTCTGGGCCTGGGCGCTGTCCCTCAGCTCTTCAGCTCAAGGCTAGCGCTCTACCACTTGAGCCACAGCACCACTTCCGGCTTTTTTCTTTTTGCTTATGTGGTGCTGAGGAATCGAACCCAGGGACTCAGGCATGCAAGGCAAGCGCTCTACCACTGAGCCACCTTCCCAGCCCCATGGAAGCTATCTTTCTTGAACTTCCTTAAAGGTTAATTTTTACCTCATCCCTGTCTTCTGGAGATCTTGGTCAAATGTTCACTCTTGGATATATTTTTCATTGTTGTTCTTCTATGTTTAGATCCAAGACTTTTCTGCCCAGGCTGACTTTGAATGGTAGTCCTTAGCTCTTAATGCCCTGAGTAACTAAGATTGCAGATGTGAGAGACTGATAAACAACCATAAAAATCTATCTTAGTGATGTCATTTATAGAGCAATGATGCAGCTACTGATATAGCAACTCACCAACATGAGGAATATATTTGCCAAACAAAACATTCCCTTAAAGCACAAACTAATCAGTAATCACTTTCTTGTAGATGCCAACCACCAGTAATGACATTAATGTATGCAAGTTAATATAAATACCCATAATTTCTCATTGCCCATTAAAATATTACGAAGTTCTCTAAAAAAGATTTATTACATACATATAAGGACAATTTTATATATAACAATACATATATGTATATCTACAATTACATTTATTACATGTACTTTATTTTATGGAAAGCTAGGGGACAAAGCATGTATTCATGAGAAAATACAGATGATATCTCTCTGTAACCCACCATGTCTCCTCTCAGCCAGATGACCTATATTGTTTCAAAGTAAAGTGAGTAAGATATAATAGTAACAGCTTAAAAACTTTTATAGAATAATCGTCAAAGAAAAAGTTGGGTTTTTTTTGTTTTTTTGGGTCCTGTCATGGGGCCTGAACTCTGGGCTTGGGCACTGTCCCTCAGCTCTTCAGCTCAAGGCAAGCGTTCTACCACTTGAGCCACAGCTCCACTTCCGGCTTTTTTCTTTTTGCTTATGTGGTGCTGAGGAATCGAACCCAGGGTCTCAGGCATGCAAGGCAAGCACTCTACCACTGAGCCACCTTCCCAGCCCCGTCAAAGAAAAAGTTAAAAAAAAAATACTGGCAAAAAGTTACTATGACAGACAATAATATGACTGCCTACCTAGAAAGAGAATTAAGTGAAAAATTAATAGATATAGTGAGTACAGTAAGGCAACAAGACCCAAGATCAAGACAGAAAAATCACCAGTCTAAGCCAAACACACAGAAACATCTGCAAGATGTTTCAAGGCCAACACAGGCAAAAAAAAATCCTTGAAATTACATCTCCAAAATTACCAGCCCAAAACTACAAACTGGACTCAAGTGGTAAAGCACCAGCTGACCAAACAAGCCAAGATAAGTGAAGGCCCTGTGTTTAAATTGGGGTGGGGTGGGAGGGCGTGGAAGGGCTATAGTCCGCCATATACTAGCAGTAACCAATTAGGAAAGTCAATGCAAAAAAAAAAATACTTAAAATAATTACAAGGACTAGAAGACATGGCAAAAATAAGTAGACCAAGTAAGTGCAAAAACAATTACTAAGAAAAGTGAAGTCTTTTACTGAAATTTGCCTGGACTAATAAAGGGTCGTCATTTTCTTAGTGATAACACAGTAAGAGCTAAATACTGGTGGCTCACTCCTATAATCCTACCTACTCAGGAGGCTAAAATCCAAGGATTCTAATTCAAAACTAGCCCAGGTAGAAAAGGTTGTTCAATCCTTATCTAAAATTAACCACTAAAAAGCCTAAAGTGGAGCTGGAGCTCTCATGTGGTAAAGTGCTAGCCTTGAGAAAAAACTCATGGACAGCAACTAGGCCCTAAGATCAAGCTCCAGGATACGCACAATATAAATAAGTAAGGAATTAATAGCCTATTCTAGTCATAGTATAAGGCAAAACACATTAAAGTAATTCCAGCCTCAAAAATATAAATTTTGTATCAATTCAAATGAGAAATACAAAGAAAAAGACCATGGAAAGGGTATACGTAGCCCAGTGATAAAACGTGTATAATATTATATGAAGCCTGGGTAAGTCCCCAGCACTGCCAAAGAAAAGAAAAAATATGTAAGAAAAACAGAGTTTTTAAAAAGTAATCTTAGGGCTGGGAAGGTGGCTCAGTGGTAGAGCGCTTGCCTTGCATGCATAAGGCCCTGGGTTCGATTCCTCAGCACCACATAAGCAAAAAGAAAAAAGTGGTGCTGTGGCTCAAGTGCTAGCCTTGAGCTGAAGAGCTGAGGGACAGTGCCCAGGCCCAGAGTTCAGGCCCCATAACCAGACCCAAAAACAAAAACAAAACCAAAAACAAACAAACAAAAGGCCCTAATACTGAGCTGGGAAGGTGGCTCAGTGGTAGAGTACTTGCCTTGCATGCATGAGGCCCTATGTTTGATTCCTCACCACTACATAAGCAAAAAAAGCTGGAAGTGGTACTTTGGCTCAAGTGGTAGAGTGCTAGCCTTGAGCTGAAGAGCTGAGGGACAGTGCCCAGGGCCCAGAGTTAAGCCCCAGGACTGACAGAACAAAAAGAAAAGAAAAGGTTACTCACAAAGTCTTACTGAGTAAAACTGTTACTAATCAGGTATACTATCAAATAAAATATTAAGTGACATCAACTATTAAATATATAAAAGTATTATGTAGATTAAGAAAGCCAATTGTTCCATAATTATGCAAGAATACCTACTACTATGTAGCAGATACTATATAAAGGATGAGTTTGAGCATGTACTAATCAATGGCTTATGCTTGTAATACTAGTTATGTAGGAGAATGATAATCTGAGGATCAACATTCAAAGCAAGCCCTAGCCAATAAAGTCTGAGACAGTTATTTCTTACTACAAAAAAAAAGGCCTGAGGGGCTGGGAAGGTGGCTCAGTGGTAGAACGCTTGCCTTGCATGCATGAGGCCCTGGGTTCATTTCCTCAGCACCACATAAGCAAAAAGAAAAAAGCCAGAAGTGGCAATGTGGCTCAAGTGGTAGAGCGCTAGCCTTGAGCTGAAGAGCTAAGGGACAGCACCCAGGCCCAGAGTTCAGGCCCCACGACCGGACCCAAAAAAAAAAAAAAAAATAAGGCCAAAAGCAGAACTGTGCTTCAAGTGGTATGGCACTATCCTGGTGCAGAAAAGCTTAGGGACTGTGCCCTAGACCTGAGTTCAAGCCCCAGGAACAGCGCCAAAAAAACCCAGCTTGGTGCAGTAGCTCAGGCTTCTAGTCCTAGCAACTTGGGAGGCAGAGATAAGAAGTATCATGGGTCCAGACCAGCCTGGACATGAAAGTTCCTAAAGACCACTTTATCAATCAATGGCTTGGCCTTCACACATCAATAGCTTGATGTATCCATCATCCTAAGATATGTGAATAAGCACAAGTAAGGTAATAGCCAAGCAAGTATCAGCATAAAGAGAGCCCCTCACTCAAAAATAATGCAAGCTAGATGGGCACCAGTGGCTCATGCCTAAAATCCTAGCTACTCAGGAGGCTGAGATCTGAGGATCGCTGCTCAAAGCCAGCCCAGACAGGAAAGTCCATGAGACTTTTATGGCCAATTAACCACCATAAGTGGTGTTGTGGCTTAAGTGGCAGAGCACTTGCCTTGAGCTGAAGAGCTCAGGCACAGCACCCAATGCCCAGAGTTCAAGCCCCAGTACCAACCAAAAAACAAAAACAGAAACAAAACACAAGCTAAGTAGGAGGCAGCCTGCCTAACAAATGTGAGGCCCTACAAACTTCAATCCCATTAAAACAGAAACAAAAGATACTCAGTAACAAGTATCTGACATTATATTAGGTCCCTGTATCTTTTTAGAGTATTATTTTCAACTTATAAAAGACCTTATCCTTCACTATGTTCATAACATGAGCTAAAGATCCAAAGGTTAGGGGAAAAAAGTCAGATGATTTAAAATGTTGAGTTTGGAAGTGGAGATGTAGCTCAAGAAGTAGAGCAGCAGCCTTGAACAAAATAGGCATACAAGAGTGTGAGGCCCCGAGTTTAAGCTCCAGAACTGAGACATACACACACATGTAGGGGTGGGATAGGTGGTGGTGGGGAGGTGGGTGTGTATGTATAAGGACATCATTAAAAAGAAAAAAGAAAAAGAAAAAAATAAATGAGCTTGGGATGGGAATGTGGCATAATGGTAGAGTGCTTGCCTAGCATGCATGAAGTCCTGGATTCAATTCCTCAGTACCACACACACAAAAAAAGCCAGAGGTGGCATTGTAAAGAAGCTCAGGGACAGAGCCCAGCCCCTGAGTTCAAGCCCAGAACTTGCAAAAATTAAAATAAATGAGCTAAAGGGAAATTTTATATTAGTTAAATCATTCTATTGTATATTTGTGTATTTGAGGGTGTATGTCTATGTGACAGTACTGGGCTTAAAATCAGGATAGATGTTCCTTAGCATTTTTGCTAGCACTCTACGGGTAGGCTAGCACTCCAAGACTGAGCCACACCTCCACTGCTAGCTTTCTGGTGGGTAAATGGAGGTTAGCGTCTCAAGGATTTTTTTAAAATTTTTTGTTACTATACAAGTGATGTACAGTCAAGGAATTTCTTGTCCAGGTTGACTTCAAAATGTGATCTTCAGGTCTCAACCTCCTGAGTAGTAGACAGGATTATAGGCATGAGCCACTGATTTCTAACTCATATGGTTAATTTTTAATAGAATTTTCAGGAAATGAATAATAAAATTAAAATCATTTAGCTGTGAAAAGTATGCCAGATACTGAAAAAAGAAAAAGCATGTATTCAATCCTAGATTAATAGTGACAAAACATCAACTCACAAAAACCATCCATTACAAAGTTCACTGAAGTCAGACAGAACTCCTTTTACAACAAAAACCAACTTAGCCTTCCTCCATTCCATTCACTAAAATACGTTGGCAGGGAAACTCACATAGTATTAACAAAGAAAAAATATCATTTTGATTAAAGAGAAAACAAATCATTGACTCTAATAGTATGCCATTTAAACCTACATGTAAACTCAAGAACCTGTCAGACCTAAATTGCATATATGCAATTCCATACTAAAAACCTCAATATTATTAACTGAAGGCACTGATTTACAATGCTTCTAGAATCATGATTATTTTTCACATATGTCTAATGAGATGTCCAAAAAAAGCACTCAAATTTAATTTACTCATCTTTTAATTCAGAATCTATCTTATATTTCTAAACTGTAATTATTAACTAAGAGTAATTTTGCCCACCCTTCCCCTTCAAGGTGTTTACAAACCTGGAAAAAAGCTTTCATTGTACCTGAGGAGACAAATGTGAATTCTACTGGCATCTAGTGGGTAAAGGCCAGAGATGCTACTGAACATCCTCCACATACAGGTCCCCACATCAAGAATTATACAACCTAAAATGTCAATACTGCCTAGGCTAAGACACTTGGAAGTACAGAACTATTAAATATCAATCTGTATTTTTTTTAAATTTTTGTCATGTTTGTTTCTTTATTATTTGCTAATTGTATGCATTATCAGAACCCAGGACAATAGTATTCAAAAAGAAAAATTTACTGAATAAATAAAATGCCCCTAAACTTACCCCTCAAATTCTTACAGTCTCCAAATCCACTGCCTTTGAGGGCAAGGGCAATCTTTCAGTATCTCATGCAGGTCCTGCAAACTAGCTAATCAACTAAACTGATTAAAAAACTCTGCCACAAGTTTCTTAAATCCCAGTTTGACCCAATCTTTTCATTTTTCTTCCCAAAACTTCTCAGCGACTACAAAATTGTAATAAGGTATCTGTCATTTAAAGATAAAGAAACCAAAACACGGTAGCCAGGTATGTATGTCTACCTTGTGGGAGTCTAAAGTAGGAGGGTTTCTACTTTGCACCAACCTAGACTATATAAGGAGAAAAATCGAATGAAAAGAGATGCAAGGGAAAAAAGACAGCAAGCAACTCAAAGATGAACACGAGTCTAGATCAGAACTTGACTCTCCCAACAATTTTTACTGTAAATTTATTTTCCCAAATCATAATGCTACTTCACTAATAGACACTTCCTCACTAAGCCATCAACAACCGCATTTATTCCCATTCTACCTGCTCAAACTGTTTCTCCTATCAAGCTTTTTATTTTTCTATCCCACAGATCCAAATCTTGTCCGTCCACCAAAATCTCTTCCTATCCCACTTTAATAACTTTCTTCTTGTCTATAAAATCTTATATCTTGAATAAAATACCAGAGGAAGACAGTCATTATTGATACATGGACTAAGTTTAATGTATATTAACATTTCACAAAAAGTAAAGCTATTTAGATTATTTCTTTCCTAAAAACCATTCATCCATTCTTTCCTGTTTTAGGAAGTGATTTCAATAAAAAATGAACTCATGTCTCATTTGCAGAAAATAGTCATATACCTGGAAGACATTCCCAAACACATTTCTAATAGCAGAAATAGAAAGCCAGGATGGCCCCAATCACCTGAGTCTTCTCCATTAAGAAACAATTACCAATGTAGGTGTTTCATACCTGTAATCTTTTTTTTTTCTTTTTTGGGTCAGTCATGGGGCTTGAACTCTAGGAGTGTGCATTATCTCTGAGCTCTTCAGCTCAAGGCTAGCGCTCTATCACTTAAGCCACAGTGACACTCTGGTTTTCTGGTGGTTAACTAGAGATAAGAATCTTGGAATTTCCTGCCTGGGCTAGCTCTGAACCTGGCTGGCTTTGAACCAAGATCCTCAGATCTCAGCCTCCTGGGTAGCTAGGAATACAACGTGAGCCACCAGCAACTGGCTCATACCTGTAATCTTATCTAAAGCTACTACAGAATGACTGCTGTTTGAGGACAGCCTAGGCAAAAAGTTCAAGAGATCCCATCTCAATAGCTAGAAGCAGTGTTCAGCTGTCATCCCAGCTACGTGGACAACTAAGATCAGGAAGATAATTCCATAACATCTCCTGAAAAAAAAACAAAAAGCTTTCAAGGCCTCATCTCAAAAAAAAAAAAAATGAAGCATACATATTGTCATCTCACCTATAATGGGAAGACCACAGGCCTAGCCAGACCTGACAAATAGATGAGGCAATATATCAAAATTAACTACAGAGTGATGGGAAAGGGTGGCTCATGCTTATAGTCCTTGCTACACAAGAAGTTCAAGGATCACCACTTGAAGGCAGACGGTGCAGGAAAGGTTTTCCAATTAAACACCCTAAAGCCAGAAGTGCAGCTGTGGCTCAAGAAGCAGAGTGCAAAGTCTGAGTTCAGGACCAGCACACTCACAAATACACACACATACATACCCTAAAGCAAAAGGTTGGTGACACGCCTCAAGCAGTAGAATGCCTGCCTAGCAAGCATGAAACACTGAGTTCAAATCCTAGGGACAGCAAACAAGAAAAACTGGGGGAAAGGATCATTCTACTCACAGGTCCAAGCACAGAACTCACCTCGCAGTCACATCCTTGGATTCATTTCACTTACATCTACCATTATGTCCTCCAAAATTCCATTTCTCATTAATAGTTTCCATATCTTTTGCTTTTTCTCTTTAACCAAATTGTATAGAAAACCCACCAGCCTTTACACTTCATTCTTTTCTATACCAATTTTCAATGAAATGAAAAGTCCAATATTTCTTATCCAATTTCAGTATTTTTTTCTGATACCAAAACTTGAACTCAGAATCTTACCTGTGCTAGACTATGTTTACTTCCTCAGTTACTGTTCTACCACTGGAGCCAGGCCTGTAACCTAGCTTTTTTGCTCCTGGTTATTTTAGAGATGGAATGTGTCAGTCTTTTTTTCTGATACCAAAACTTGAACTCAGGATCTTACCTGTGCTAGACTTGTTTACTTCCTTAGTTACTGTTCTACTACTAGAACCAGGCCTGTAACCTAGCTTTTTGCTCCTGGTTATTTTAGAGATGGAATGTAAATAAATTTTCTGCAATGTTGGCTTTGAACTGAGATTCTACATATTTCAACCTCCTAAATTTACAGATTTAAACTAGCATTTAGTTCTTCAGTATTTTCTAAGTCGTAAAATATCAATCCCATGAAGTTTTATTTTCTTTTTTCTCCTTTCTATTTTTCATTCTTTGAGAATATTGGTCTAAAAAAAAAAAGTAATACATTTCCTTGCTGAATGCAGAAGAATCCACAGGGCTGTGGTAAAGGAAAATCAGACCACTCTTATTGTATTTTTTTTGGGGGGGGTCTGGTCGTGGGGCCTGAACTCTGGGCCTGGGCGCTGTCCCTCAGCATTTCAGCTCAAGGCTAGCGCTCTACCACTTGAGCCACAGCACCACTTCCGGCTTTTTTTTTCTTTTTGCTTATGTGGTGCTGAGGAATCGAACCCAGGGTCTCAGGCATGCAAGGCAAGCACTCTACCACTGAGCCACCTTCCCAGCCCTTATTGTATTTTTTCTTTTAAGTTTTTTTTTTTTTTGGTGAGGTTGAGGTGGGTGCTGGGTATTTAAATTTCTAGTGCTACCAAACTATAAACATGAGGTCAACCCATAACTATGATGTACTTGCCCAGTCCTTATGGTTTGTATTTATAAATTACATAGTACCTCAGTATAACACAAAATAAATATATAAATTATTAGAGTATATGCTGAAATTTTTCATAAGTGTATGACAACTCTGAAATATGAGGCCAAATGGAGGCCAAACTATGTAGATATATATCCAAGGATGTACGCATATGTGTGCGTGTTTACACACACGAAAGTGATACAAAGGAAAAACTCCTCTCTATATCCACACCAACAACCTACCTATACTAACCAACCTCTAATCCCTGACAACCATACGAGAATCCTATGCCCCAGTCCAAAGCTCAAATACACTGGAGGGGCAAAGCCCCTATTTCTAGTTCAGGGGCAAATTACCCAAAATGATAAGATTCTGCCCTTACCTTTCCAATAGAAGGCTAGGTACGGGCATTCTGGCACTGTATGGCATCGCCTGACTTACATATACGCCACACGCTCCCTAGATTCAGTTCTGATTTTCCTATTCCTTGGGGATGGGGGGTGGGGGGGGAAACAAAACTCAAATTCTCTTTCGCTAACATAATGCTCCCACCTCGTGGATCCGGCCCCACGCTTCCCTTCATCGGTCCCTCTCAGCGGGAGACCATCCCAGGTCTTACAGATGCGCGGAGCCGCGTCCCAGCGTGGAGGCCAGCCTCCCACCCAAGCTCACCACGTCCAGAAGACCACCGCTCCCCCCGCCGCCCCCGTCGCTGCCAGCCGAGCCGCAGCCGGGAGCCGGGCGGGGGAGGGGTGGCACTCCGCCTCCCGTGACGGGCCCAGATGGCAGCAGATGCCGCCCCCACGCGCCGACAACCCTCCACGCCTCGGCCCCCCGACGCTGCCCGTCCGCCCCGGGCTTCGAACCCCGCCCCAACTCCACCCCTGCTATCCCACGCGCCGTCCCGCGGGCTCCGGGACACACTTACCGTGCTGGGTGAAGATATTGAAGCCGGTCTCCGCGGTCCGCCCCGCAGGGTCCCGCCGGCGGCCCGAGGGCCTAGCCGCACTGCTGCCGCGGATCCCACGCGCCTGAGGCTGGAGGAGCCCGGGAGCCTCCCCGACGCGGCCCACCTGCTGCCCCATCCTGGCGCTCGCGTTCCGCCGCGCCACCGCCGACCCCCGGTCACATTCCTCCTGGGCTCCGGCCTCAGGCTCCCCGCCCGGCTTCGGCCTCTCCTTCCCTGCCCAAGCCCCTAGGACAGGGTTTCTGGCGGCTCAGCACCCGGAATCCTCACAGCAACCACCGCGCTACCTCTCGGCGATTCACACACTTTCCTTTTCCCTTCGCCTCCGGCCACTCCGCGCCCTCACCGCCGCCGCCGCTGCCTCCACCGCCGCCGCCATCTTTAAACCGCCGAGCAACGAGACACCGTGGGGCAGAGCGTCCCCCGCTCCCCGCCCGCCCAGTCGCGACGCGGGGGGCGTGGCCTGTGTGTGGGCACGCCCCCGTCGCCCCGCCCACCCGAGAACGCACACCGGCAGGTTTTCTGTGTCTAGAAGAGAAAAAAAGAAAGAAAGAAAGAAGACAAACGGCGTTGGAATGGGCAAAGATACCCATCGACTGAATGGACCACGCCTTCATGCTGGTCCTAGGGATAGATGAACTGTGCCTTCTCTGCCAGTTCGTTTTTCCCCGGCGAAGATAGCTAGGCAACAGTGGCCCATCCTTTTTAAGAGAAAAAGCAAGAAAGAAATAGAAACACCTTGGGTTGGGCATAGGCACCCGTCCTGGCGAGAGGGTGCCCCCTTCTCCCACGCGTGGGAACCCCCTTGCTCCCACACACAGCACTGCCACAACCCAGCCAGACGGCGTCTCCAGCTCCCAGACAGGGCAATATTTTTCCTTGGGCGTCCCCAGGAACTGAAGCAAACCAAGCTTTCTCCTTGGTTTCCTCCTAAGATGAATCAAGCCTTTTCGGGGCATCCCCAGAACACTTTTTGATTCCCGAATAACAGAGAAACAAAAGCAGGTTTAGACGGACAATGTCGTTGATGGTGATAGGAAAAAAAAAACTTTTATATTTAAATTTATGACACTTAGCCCAGATTTAACAGTGGAGGGAAATAGATCCTAAGTCCTCAAAAGGTTTACACTTTTGCTAAGCCAGATAACTCTTAGTTACAGTATTAATGTTGATGTTGTATCTTAAGTCACATATAAATCCAGTCACAAGAAAATAGAAAACTCACATTTTGAGAGGTCAAATTTTGGAGTCCCTAGCAGTATTGCATGCAGGCAATTTTTACAAAGACCTGCAAGAACGGAACCAACACCAAGTTTTTAAGGACAACAGCCACGTGTCTGGGTGGGGATCAAGCCTCAGCTAAGCATAAATAAACACAGCTTAAGGAGCAAGGTTCCCCTGGCTAAACAACACAATGTACCTGCTTATTCCCCAAAGCAAGGCCTGCCTGGCTGTACCCATTGAACCTGATATCTGCAATTCGAAGGATGGCTTGTCTCCCCTCTAGGTGTTGGAGCTGGATGGACAGCCCAACACCTGTTCAGACACTAGAAAGGCTGTGACATTATTTAGACTCAGTTTCCTCACTTTACTAACAGCTGCATGCATTAAAATACCAGATTGCCTTAAGTTTACCCAGACACACACGATCACACAAACACATACACACTTATACACAAAAGTTGTAAGGCGCGCTTAGATTTTTGAAAAATGTGAAGATTGGACATCAAAGTTTTCTGAAATTCCAGCAGCAAAATGACATTCTTTTGCCCAACATGATAGAACCACATGGTCAGTTTGAAAAAAAAATTTAAACCATCACTTTTGCCAACAGAATCTCTCACACGTAACCAAGTATAGCCAGGAACAGAATATGTTTAACCAGGCATCTTTGTGAGCAAGACACTTTACTTAATTTGAATACTTTTCTCAAATACACTTGATACTATTAGGCAACTAAGCTATGAGAATAGAAAAACTATCTTAACAAGTCAGATCAACTCTAAGGGGAAGCTGAAGGGGGATGCCCTGGTGACCTGAGGACAGTCAGGAAACTTGAGGCATTGTACAAACAGGCAGCTGAGCTACTTTGGGTCTAAAAAGGGTCATGGTCAGGGGCAGAGTCACAGGGAACTCAAGGCTAAAGAGTCGCCTGATCTCAGGGTATAGGCTGGCAAGTCCTGTAACCTACTGTCCAAGTCCCCACCCCTGCCTCTAGGAATTTAGGCACGACCATTACCTGACGGGTGGGAATCCACCTCCAAGAGTTTTGGAAATTCCCTATGATGTGTCACATTGTAAGGAGGGCACCTGTTAGACTCAATTCCCTATTATCCACCTAGTGCTCAAGATGGCAACAGTTAGACCCAGTATCTTTATTTTAACAAAGGATCTAGCAACCCCATTTTACATCAAGAGGATTGTTTAACAGGATTATTTATACAGGACTCCAAATTTGCTAACAATCTTATGGTCTCTACCAAATTCCAAACTCCTTTCCCCTTCCTTTTTCATGCGGGCATGTGGCCTTGTGGGCATGTGGCCTTAATCTGTTTTTCATCAATTTTGAAACCACAGCACTTTACATATCACTTTTTAATTTCACCAAGTTAAGTTCAAGAGAAAACAACTTCTATGTAAAAGCAGTCATATATCAAGCCTTTAGCACATAAACAATTGAACAGTATAGGGGGTGGGAAGGTGGCTCAGTGGTAGAGTGCTTGCCTTGCATGCCTGAGGCCCTGGCTTCGATTCCTCAACACCACATAAGCAAAAAGAAAAAGCTGGAAGTGGCACTGTGGCTCAAGTGGTAGAGTGCTAGCCTTGAGCCTGAAGAGCTGAGGGACAGCGCTCAGGCCCAGAGTTCAGGCCCCACGACTGGACCCCCCACAAAAAAAGGCAAGGAAAATTTTAACATAGGTACAGGGTTTTTTGTGTTTTTGTTTGTTTGTTTTGCCAGTCCTGGGGCCTAAATTCAGAGCTTCAGCACTGACCCTGAGCTTCTTTTGCTCAAGGTTAGAGCTCTAACTACTTTGAGCCACAGCAACATTCCTGGCTTTTTCTGAGAATATGGTTCTGAGGAATCACACCCAGGGCTTCATGCATGCTAGGTAAGCACTCTACCACTAAGCCACATTCCCAGGCCATAGGTGCAGTTTTCTTACCACTTAAATAAAACCACAATGGAAAGCAATCTATATTAATCTGAACTGTATCTATATGGAAAATAGAAAAATTTACAATTACTTTACCAAACCAATCCTGAAACAAAAATTGAAGGCAAATTTAAGAGTTTGCATGGGTTAGTATTGGCAAGTAGTCGCACCAAAAAAAAAAGAAGAAAAAAGCAAATAATAAAACTCAAGCTAATTTTCTTACCTGTGTATGTTCGCAAAGGCAGTTAGAGAATTTCTACCTCCTATGGTCCTTTTGTGTTGGCCATTTATGTCACCAGACGTAGGTGAGGTTTAGTGAAAAATTCCCTTTAAATGTAGGAACTCTTAGGGTCTTTGTCTTCTATCACAGAATAAGAATGTCTGGACAAGTCACAATGGTAGGAAAACTTGGCAGAGCTTTATTGAGTAAGTAAACAAGCAGGCAAAAAAAAAAACTAGACAAATGCACAAAAGGATAGGGGCTCACTCTAGCAGAGTGTGGGTGCTCTCATAGGAAGAGACAAAGACACAAGCACACACAGGAAGACACCCAGAGAAACACTGCTCCTTGGGCTGTTGGGATATTTATAGGGTAAAGACAGGAGGTCTGGCTTCATAGTTATGCAGAAATAGGTGTTTTGTCTTTGCTCTAATCACACCTGGTGTTACTTTCTGAGTTTCCAAGCAAGAATAAATCCTGCCATAAAACATCTTTATCCTTGAGACAGGGAGGCGTCTTCTATCTTTCTTTTGGCGCATGAGGTGGCTTAAGTTTGGGAAAGGGGTTTTTCTCAGACTAAGTGTTCATTTTTGAGGTGAGGAATACATCCCTCAGGAAGGAATACATACTTTTGTCTCTCTTTGTAACAAGGATGACACTTCTATGTTTCTAAATACCATATTTCTGAGTTGCCTTCACCAGACCCATTTCCTTAAGTTATCCTGTTTCATTCCCTAAAATTACTTTTGTTCCCTTAATCTTAAGGGAAGTATTTGAAGGAATATCTCCTATATTTTCTGTAAGCTGACCATTCCTCATTCTTCCCAGCTTCAAATTCATCATCGTTAAAGTAATGACAAGGGCTGGGAATGTGGCTAAGTGGTAGAGTGCTTGCCTAGCGTGCACAAATCCCTGGGTTTGATTCCTCAGTACCACATAAACAGAAAAAGCTGGAAGTGGTGCTGTAGCTCAAGATAGCATGCTAGCCTTGAGCAAGAAGAAACTCAGGGAATATGTTCAGGCCCTGAGTTCAAGCCCCAGGACTAGCAAACAAACAAACAAACAAAACCCTAAAACAAAGTAATGACTATAATTCAAGGTATTTCTAACAATTTGTTGACTTGTCTACAATCTTTCAAGTAACCAGAGAGGAGTGGAGAATCCTTCCTTTGTCTTTGCAGCAGTCAGTGTAAACACAGGATCCCTCAAGTCTGGCAATGGACCTGAAATCAAAAGGTAACCTCTTGTAAGGATCAAGCAAGGAAAAGCTGGGCTATAAATACTGCCTTAGTGATAGGATATTTTCAGGAGTTAAGTGTGTATTTGACAGAGATGTGTCCCAACTGTGGAAGGACAGCAGAGATTCTATAAACAGGGAGGAATTTCTAGTTATATGAGAAACCTCCAGTAGAGAAGGTTGCATATAAAAGGGGTAAACAAGAAATCTCCAATGTGGGAGATGAATGCAAAGGAAAACACACACAGGGACCTGCTGAAAATAGGGAAGAAAAATTCTAGCCCAGAGAAGTCAATTAAAGTGGAGCTAAGGAGGATCTCTTTGACATTTTTCAAATAGTCTATTGGGGAGAATGTTGACAAAAGGTCTACCTGAGAGTGATCTAAATCAATAAAGTCTCTTTTCATTTTGAGCTCACTATTTTGTGTGTGTGTGCTAGCCCTGGGATTTGAACTCAGGGCCTGAACTTCTTTGGCACAGTGCTAGCTAGCACTCTAACCACTTGAGCCACAGCTCCACTTCCAGCTTTTTTTTTTTTTAATTGGTAGTTTCTTGCAGATAAGAGTCTCAAAACTCCTACTAGGGTTGGCTTTGAACCACAATGCTCAGATCTCAGCCTCCTGAAAAGCTAGGATTACAAGCAAGAGTCACCAGCACCAGGCTGATCTCACTTTTTTGTTGTTGTTGTTGTTAGGGCTGGGGGCTTGAACTCTGGGCCTGGGTACTGTCCCTGAGCTCTTCAGCTCAAGGTGAGTGCTCTAACACTTGAGTCCACACTACTTCCTGACCTCACTTTTTTTTTTCTTTTTTTTAGGGGGGGGGTCCAGTTGTGGGGCCTGAACTCTGGGCCTGGGTGCTGTCCCTCAGCTCTTCAGTTCAAGGCTAGCACTCTACCACTTGAGCCACAGTGCCACTTCTGGCTTTTTTTTTTTTTCTGCTTATGTGGTGGTGAGGAATCGAACATAGGGTCTCATGCATGCAAGGCAAGCGCTCTACCACTGAACCACCTTCCCAGCCCCTGACCTCATTTTTTATGTGTGCTTTAAGTATCTAAACTCAACTCATTGTATATATTGCATTTGTAAACGATCTATTGTTTAAAATAAGTTTTTATCACTTTAAAGGGTGGTTCTTATCTCAATCCTGTCTATAGAAGTTCAGGCATTTAGGAATTAATTCTCACTCCAGCTGAAGGAAAAAAAGAGCTGTTTTAAACTCGAATGTCAGTGAGGCCTTCAAATTTGGTTATTTACAGTGTATGGACCTGAACAACTGTGTTTAATTGTTCTTGCATAGAAAAACTTTAAGATGCATTTTGTTTCTGGGTATAATATTTTGTTATCTAAAATTCAAAAGTTTTATAAAAATTTGATACTTAACACAAATTTTAAGAAAAGGAAAAATAATGGGGCTGGGAAGGTGGCTCAGTGGTAGAGTGCTTGCCTTGCATGCATGAGGCCCTGGGTTTGATTCCTCAGCACCACGTGAGCAGAAAAAAAAAAAGCTGGAAGTGGCGCTGTGGCTCAGGTGGTAGAGTGTTAGCCTTGAGCTGAAGAGCTGAGGGACAGCGCCCAGGCCCAGAGTTCAGGCCCCACAACCGGACCCCCCCCCAAAAAAAAAAAGAAAAGGAAAGGAAAAATAAACAAGTAGGAAGGAAATTAGAAGATTTAAAGAAACATCTTTGCAGTAAAGTAAGAAAGATACTAGTCAATATCATTCTTGAAAGACTGCTGGGTAAAGGCAAGGACTAAATAAAAGAATAATCTGGGCTTAATGTGGCTTAGTGATAGAGTGCTTGCCTAGCATGCATGATGCCCTAGGTTCCATTCCTCAGTACCACATACACAGAAAAAGCCAGAAGTGGTGCTGTGGATTAAGTAGTAGAGTGTTAGCCTTGAGCCAAAGAAGCTAAGGGACAGTGCCCAGACCCTGAGTGCAAGCCCCAGTACTGGTGGAAAAAAAAGGAATAATCTAATATCTAGAAAATCTGTCTAAACCCAACACAATTATAAATGGGGAGTCGACTGTCAGAAGTTAATGTCTGACTGAACTGATTAGGTCGGAATAGACCTTGCCGAGAAAATCTATTTTGAGTCATATGATAAAATATTTTGTGGATCGGTTTTTTTCAGATACTAAAGAAAAACACAATAGATATTAATAGACAGGAACCATCTGGCAATTGTTGTCAGGCCAAATATTGATTTGAAATGAACCTTCAAGAAACTATGGCTACCCAGATTTCTTCTTAATTGGTCAGCTAAACCTGCCAACTATTAACTATTGAGTTTTGATCATCAGCAAAGGGAAAGATATTTTCCAATATGGGCTGTTCACTTAATTACTAAAAGTTTGCCTTAAAGATTAGGTACTGGGGCTGGGAAGGTGGCTCAGTGGTAGAGCGCTTGCCTTGCATGCATGAGGCCCTGGGTTCTATTCCCCAGCACCACATAAGCAAAAAGAAAAAAGCCAGAAGTGGTGCTGTGGCTCAAGTGGTAGAGCGCTAGCCTTGAGCTGAAGAGCTGAGGGA
>NW_012267243.1:5888912-5896036 GCF_000151885.1 Dipodomys ordii | reverse complement strand
CTGAGGAATCGAACCCAGGGCCTCAGGCATGCAAGGCAAGCGCTCTACCACTGAGCCACCTTCCCAGCCCCTCCATGAGACTCTTATCTCCAATTAACCACCAGAAAACCAGAAGTGGCACTGTGGCTCAAAGTGGTAGAGCATTAGCCTTAAGCTGAAGAACTCAGGGACAGTGCCCAGGCCCAGAGTTTAAGCCCTACAACAGATAACAACAACAATTGGTACTGAGTTTTTTTTTTTAATCTATTTTTGTTTCTATAAGGTTGCTAGGCTTTTAAATCAAACTCCTCCTTCAGTTTCTACCTTACATTCATCTACCCAAAGAATAATCTCCCAGTGAAAAATCAGGAACAAAGAGAACCTCATTGTACGTAGGAAGGTTATCAATTCCTAATCAAAACGGAGCCATCAGGGCTGGGAATGTGGCCTAGTGATAGAGTGCTTGCCTAGCATGCATGAAGCCCTGGGTTCCATTCCTCAATAACACATAAACAGAAAAAGCCAGAAGTGGCGCTGTGGCTCAAGTGATAGAGTGGTAGCCTTGAGCAAAAAAGCAGCTCATGTACAGTGCCCAGGCCCTGCATTCAAGCTCCAGTACTAGCAAAAAACAAACAAACAAACAAACAAAAAACCCTGAACCATCTGTTCAAGAAATAGAGTGATAATGGAATAATTAATAACTACATCAAAATTACTCCAGCTGTCTGTTAATGGGAACATAGATGGTAGTCCACATCATAACCTGGACGCTTTTGGAGGGGTGGGCATACTTAAACATCATCCAATCTCAGAATACCCATCTGATACTTTCCATTTGCTCCAAAGCCAAGACACACTATGAAGATGCCAAGCGTTTAGAGCCTCAGATCAGGACCCAACCCATGGATAGATTTAAGGCTGCAAAAGTTTTTTGGGTGTTTTTTTTTTTGGGTCCGGTCGTGGGGCCTGAACTCAGGGCCTGGACACTGTCCTTGTGCTCTTCAGCTTAAGGCGAGCACTGTACCACTTGAGCCACAGCGCCACTTTCGGTTTTCTAGTGGTTTATTGGAGATAAGAGTCTCACGGTCTTTCCTGCCCCCGCTGGCTTTGAACCATGATCCTCAGATCTTAGCTTCCTGAGTAGCTAGGATTACAGGCATGAGCCATCGATGCCCAGCTGCAAATTATATTATGAATATAATTCACACTTGATGGGAGAGGGAAATGAATATGGATATGGGCTTTTTCTCAAAAAAAGTATACTTAGAGTAAACAGGAACAAATATTTCTTCATTTCTATCATATGTACTTTCTTCACCCTTGTAACCTAAGTCTTTTTGTACAGGACACCCTACACCTATTCAAGCACTTATGATACTTACACTCTAGGTATGAAAAAGAAATCTTGAAGTACAATGATCAGCTCAATTGACAACAAAAACAAAAACAAAATAACTAAAATAAGACTTAAGCAAGGCCAAAAGGACTAGGAATGTGGCTCAGTAGTAGAGTGCTTGTCTAGCATGCATGAAGCCCTGAGTTCAATTCCTTAGTACCACATACACAGAAAAAGCCAGAAGTGGCACTGTGGCTCAAGTAGTAGAGTTTTAGCCTTGAGCAAAAAGAAGCTCAGGGACAGTGCCCAGGTCCTGAGTTCAAGCCCCATGACTGGCAAAGAAAAAAAAAAAGCCAAGAAACAAAACACAATAATCATGAAGAGTCTGGAAATGGAGGTTGGTGAGGATAGCCAAACCCAACCCAGGATAATGTAAAAGAGGACAGAGCTGATACAAAGAGCAAAATATAGTAAGTCAAAACATGCTAGAGCATCAAAAACCACAGTGGAGATGGACTAAAAAATCCAGCATAGAGGAAAAACAAGAAAAGAAAAGGGTCAGCTGTGGGCAGCCGGTAGGTGGCTATGGTTTTTGTTTTGTTTTGTTTTATTTTTTTTGTCCATCATGGGGCTTGAATTCTGGGTTTGGGCGCTGTCCCTGTGCTCTTCAGCTCAAGGCCAGGGCTCTATCGCTTGAGCCACAGCACCACTTCTGGTTTTCTAGTGGTTTATTAGAGATAGGAATCTCACCAACTTTCCTGCGCGGGCTGGCTTGAACCACGATCCTCAGATCTCAGCCTCTTGAGTAGCTAGGATTACAGGCATGAGCCACCAGCACCTGGCGGTGGCTGTGGTTTTGAGGGTTATGGCCCTCTGTTCTCTGCCAGGGGGCCAGCAGCCTGGGAGTATGGCACCATGAAGCTGTACGGCCTCAGCTTCTTCTACAAAGGCCCACCCAAGGTTACTCTGCTCAAAGCCATCTACAGTTGTCCTCCTTTAGCTGCTCCCAGAGGTTCAGTGTTCAAGAATTCAAAACCTTCTCAAGTCAACTGATTGTGGAGAGCTCAGCGAAAAACAGCAGAGCTTCTGTCAAAGAACAAGAGTATCTGTGCTGTGCCTACATTCAGAATGACAGTCTTGCAGGTGTGGTCATGGCTGACAGTGAATACTCCTCTAGAGTGGCCTTTACATTACTGGAGAAAGTATTAGATGACTTGTCCAAGCAGGTCGACAGGATAGTAAGATCTCCTACTATAACCCAGGACACAGCCCTGGATGATCATCTACCAGAACCCTCGAGAAGCTGACTCCATGAGTAAAGTGCAAACTGAACTAGATAAGACCAAAATCATTTTGCACAACACCATGGAGTTGTGTTCTCTCTTCACTAGAGAACGGAAAGAAACTCAATGACTCAGTGTCCAAATTGGAAATACTGGGAATGCAGTCTAAAGCCATGTATAAAACAGCCTGGAAACAAAACTCGTGCTGTGCAATCATGTGAAACAGCCCAGAGAGGCCAGCACTATTTTTTGGGGGGGTCCAGTCATGGGGCCTGAACTCTGGGCCTGGGTGCTGTCCCTCAGCAATTCAGCTCAAGGCTAGCGCTCTACCACTTGAGCCACAGCGCCACTTCTGGCTTTTTTCTTTTTGCTTATGTGGTGCTGAGGAATCGAACCCAGGGCCTCAGGCATGCAAGGCAAGCGCTCTACCACTGAGCTACCTTCCTAGCCCCCTGATCATTACTATTACTCACATCAGAACTGCTGTCCCCAGAGAAGAGATGTTCTAGAAGACCTGGAGTGGGGCAGCCATTTTTATTTTGAAGCCCAAGGAGGAGCAGATATGTGGTAGAAGGGTGGGGCATGCTCAAGTTCTTATGTCTGGCTTGGCTGTGACTCTGGGAAAGAACTTAATGTCCCCAAAGGTGTATTTTAGGGAAAAGGAAACCATAAACTCTGAAAAACCATCAACTCTGAAGGGAAGGGTGAAAAAATACCACAAAAAAGCAAGGAAAGAAAAACAGAGGAAAATGCATAATATAGGATGGTCACCAAGAATATTGACTGGAACCAGGTATTGTGAAGAAGGGAAAATGTCAGCAAGAGATGGGATGGGAGGTGTAGCATCATATGGGGTAGCTCCAAAGGCAGGACGGAAGGTTCAAAGCATACGTTTGGACTATGGCAACTCAAAGCCTTGAGGGACAACTCAAAGCCTTGAAGCTATAAAACACAGTCCACTGAGGAAGGTTTCCAATGGCTTTCCTTGCCAGGAAGGTGGGTGGGAGAGTGCTCAGAAGAGGGACAAAAAAAGGGACCTAGAAAATGTCTCACTCAAGCCCTGTAGATGACCAGCCCACAGAGGGGCTTCAAATTAATGATGGACATTGAAAAGAGAAAAATATGAGAGGAATGGACAAGCACAAAGGAGGGGTAAAGTCCCTGGAAAGGAGTTGGGGAGAGAATGCACAGAGGAGAAGGTGAAGGGGCAAGGATGCAGGGGAAGAGAAAGGGCATAAATGGAAATGAAAAGGACACCATGCACAGAGAGGGAGAGAAGCCACAAAATGAGGGGACGGCAAGGAGAATAGAGAGCGGGGGGAAGATGGAACAAAGGATGATTAGATGAAGGGGACCATGCAAAAGAGCTGAGCAAGCCATTAAGATCTGCTGGAGAGGTCTGGCCGAGGGCACCCTTTGGGATGGGGTACTGGCCATCTATGGTGGGCATAGCACCAAAGGCATCCATCAGGGGAACTGGACAGGCTCTGGGAAAGTTCCCGGGGACTGTGCTGGGTTGCTACAAGCCTGTAGAGAGGACACTTGGGCCATTGGGAACCCAGGTCAGGCCAAGAGCCAAGTCCAGGGCAGGACTAGGGCCACAGAATCATAGGCCTGAGCCATGCCAGGAAGCTGTGCCCAGAGGGCCATACTTCATGGGCTTATGGGAGGGACCCAGATGGGCCCAGGACAGTGAGCCAGGAAATCCCTGTGGCAGGTGACGACACAGGTGTGAGCCTGGACAAGAAGCCCAAACTATTGTTAAGTGGACAAGACACAGGAGGGCACCACAGGGACTGTGCAAGGGCTGCAATGAGAAAAAGCAAGCCAGTGGACGGGATCAGGACAGGGAAGCCAGGACAAGGGCCAGAAAAGAACACATCGAGGGGGGGGGAGGGAGGGAGAGGTTACAAAGACCATAGGAGGGCAGAGGAAGGGCAGGACCAGAGACCCACCAATAAGGTGGGCATCACCTTGATCAGACAGGACATGGCTCTCTTCTTATCCAAGGTGGACTCAGGGGCATTAGGGACAAGACCCATTCCAGGGGCCAGGTGAAGAATAACACCAAAGTCATCAACAGGAAGGGGTCAGCCAAAAATAATAAGCCAGTACAGGATGACTCCGGTCAGAGTGAGCAAGGATTGGAGGGTAAAGCGGGACCGGGGGGGGGGGTAGGCTGGGGGGGGTTGGGGATAGGGGCTGGGGCACAAAAGCTGGGGCTGGGACAAGTCATTGAGGACATAGAGCCCTGAGTTCCAACTCCCATATCACACAAAGTATGTATAATGCCACAAAAACCTGAAAATGATAACTATAGAACAAGAAAACTATAACTAATCTCATCGAAAGAGTTTACAATGGCTGCCTAGAGATAAAGCCAAAAATATCAACACTGGCTACCAGCATCTATTATTGACCTCACTGTCTCAGAATAAGATGAATATCCACTCCTCCTGAAAAAGAGTTTATATATAGGGGCATCTCAATTCCACAGCCATTAACAAGGTAAAAGCCAGAAACACTGGAGGACCTGGCAAGAATTTTGTCATTGTTTGTTAACACTACCTAATGGTATCTATACCAATTAGATAAGGTAAAAATGTACCATTATAAAACCTATTCAATAGGCTGGGAAGGTGGCTTAGTGGTAAAGTGCATGCCTAGCATGCATGAAGCCCTGGGTTCCATTCCTCAGTACCACATAAACAGAAAAAGTCAGAAGTGGTGCTGCGGCTCAAGTGGTAGAATGTTCAGGGACAGTGCCCAGGCCCTGAGTTCAAGCCACAGGACTGGCAAAAAGCAAAGCAAAATAAAATAAAACCTATTCAAACAATACAGTCCCTTTATATAAACAATAACATCATAGGCTTAAAGACATAAAACAGCCCAAAACAATCTTCTTTAAAAAAAAAATCAGTTGTGAGGTTTGAACTCTGGGCCTGGGTGCTGTATCCCTCAGCTCTTCAGCTCAAGGCAAGCACTCTACCATTTGGTAGTTATTTGGTGAAAACAGTCTCATGGACTTCCCTGCCCAGGCTGGCTTTGAACTGCAATCCTCAGATCTCAGCCTCCTGAGTAGCTAGGATTACAAGCGTGAGCCACCAGCACCCAGCTTCAGATAACATTTTAAGTGATTTTACTCATGCTTTTACTTTCTAATTTTTTTTGTGTGTGTTCACATAGGGGCTTGAACTTGAAATCCACAACTCTCCCATGGCTTTTGTTCTTGCTGTTTGTTGTGGTCATTGGGCTTGAACTCAAGTCCTGGATGCTGTCCCTGAGCATTTTGCTCAAGGCTAGTACTTTATCATTTTTAGCTACAGCACCACTTCTGGTTTTCTGGTGGTTAATTGGAGATACCTGCCCAGGCTGGCTTTGTTTTTGTTTTGTGTATGTGTGGTTTTTTGTTTTGTCTTTTTTAGTACTGAGGATTGAACCCAGATGTTGCACTTGTTAGGCAAGCACCAGGCTGGCTTTGAACTGTAATCCCCAGATCTCAGCCTCCTGAGCAGCTAGGATTACAGGCACGAGCCACCAGTGCTTGGCTTTTCCTTGGCTTTTTCATTCATGGCTAATGCTCTGCCACTTGAACCATACTTCCACATCTGGCTTTTTGCTTGTGAATTGGAGATAAGCATCTCACACGTTTCTGCCCAGTCTAGCTTCAAACCATGTTCCTCAGGTCTCAGTCTGAGGTTTGAGTAGGTAGAATTACAGGTGTGAGCCATCAAGTCCCAGCAACTTTTTTTTTACTTCAAAAACACACCAAATCTGTATATAAAAATGGTAAGAACAAAATATAACTATTTGAGGCAATAAAAAAGAAAATATTTCAACTCAAAAAAATGGTAAGAACAACATATGAATAACCATATTGTACTCCACCTAGGTTTACCAACTGCCAAATATACCATACAAGCTTAATTTCTCTACATATGGGTATACATACATCCTGTCTCTTTTGCTGAAAGTAAGTGGCAGACAACTACAGTATGCATCTCCAGATCAGAACAATCCCCTAACTACACCTAAAAAGGAAAAGCAACATTGGGCCTTGTGTGGTGGTGAGCACCTGCAGTCCTAGCTACTTGGAAGGCTGAGGCAGAGGGTTGTTTCAACAATATAGCTAGACGCTATGACAAGGAGGAGGAGGAGGAGGAAGGGGAGGACCAACATTAAACTTCTTCCAAAATGCCCTTTCTAATTGTTGTCCCCACCCATCACATTTTAAAGTTCTCCTGTAATCTACTTCTAGTGCTTAGAGATAAATGTAATCTCTCCAGGTATGTTTCTTCCATTAAATATTAGCTGTTGCCGGGTGCTCTGGTGCTGGTGGCTCGTGTCTGTAATCCTAGCTATTCAGGAGGCTGAGATCTGAGGGTTGCAGTTCGAAGCCAACCCGAGCAGGAAAGTCCATGAGAAGTGGCACTGTGGTTCAAGATGTAGAGTGCTAGCCTTGAACACAAAGAGCTCAGGGAGAGCTCCCAAGCCTAGAGTTCAAGACCCAGCAATATATATATATA
>NW_012267243.1:5887644-5888862 GCF_000151885.1 Dipodomys ordii | reverse complement strand
CTTGAACACAAAGAGCTCAGGGAGAGCTCCCAAGCCTAGAGTTCAAGACCCAGCAATATATATATATATATATATATATATATATATATAATATTTAAAAATTTACACTAGCATTTACTCTGATTGAGATTTGTGATTTGTGATTCATAATTAGATCTGTGGAGACAATTTGGAAAAGCCTTTCAGGATAAAAACTCCTCACCAGCAACCTCTAGATGTCTCCCTTGGACAGAGGGATCTTGTCCAAGGGAGTTAGTAACTACCAAAGCTGCCTACTGAGAGTCACTACAAAGAAAATACTCTTTCCTCTAGTCAACATAGATCAAGAGTCTAATAAATGTCTCACAATTCTAAACTGAACATAAGCTTGACTTAGATGCTTCTCCAAGCATTTGATACACATAAAGAAGTTTGGCAAGCTGGGCAAAGGTGAGCACAACAAATGAAGTGAGAGAGCAAAAACAGAGCAGTGTGAGAATTCACAGACTTGTTTCTGCCACTTATGGTCCCTTGAAAAGCAACCTTTTCATTGCTCATTACTGTGCCTTTATTATACTTAGTTAAATAGAAAAGCAAAATAGGCCAAATCTAACAAGAATGCAAATGAGAGATGTCAGATAGAAGTATAAGAGGAAATAAGAAGAGACCCAGAAAGGATCAGAGTTACCAAAGACACAATGTGTGTGTGTGTGTGTGTGTGTGTGTGTGTGTGTGTTATGAACAAGACTTTGAGGAATGATTTTTATATCATTATAAGATAGTTTGCTATGTTATAATTCTACTTTAATGTCTTTCCTCATATTTCCACAAGTTAGAATAATTATTATTTATGGAATATTAATTATTGTGTATCACATTACTGAGTACTTCGCACATGTCTCATGTAATCCTAATAACCAACCTGTAAGCTGTTATTATCTCCCTTTTACACACAGGAAAACTTACCCTTGGAGCAGTGAAGCAAGTCATTCAAGGTCACCCAATCAGTAAATAACAGAGCAAGGCTTCTGGCCTTCCCCACTTCCAGAGCCTTTGTTCTTACATGACCTGCTATAATTCAGTCATGTGTCACAGTTACGCATGCTCTGGCAGCATATAAAAAGCATGAAGTAGGGGCTGGGAAGGTGGCTCAGTGGTAGAGTGCTTGCCTTGCATGCTCGAGGCCCTGGGTTCGATTCCTCAGCACCACATAAGAAAAAAGAAAAAAGCCGGAAGTGG
>NW_012267243.1:5885500-5886564 GCF_000151885.1 Dipodomys ordii | reverse complement strand
TTTGCTTATGTGGTGCTGAGGAATCGAACCCAGGGCCTCAGGCATGCAAGGCAAGCGCTCTACCACTGAGCCAACTTCCCAGCCCACTTTGAACTTCTTAAAATGTAGGAGAAGATAGTTGGCCCACAACCCTTTTTGTTGTAATTTAACATGTAAATTTTTTCAGGTAAGTTAACAGCTGAAAGGAAGTATTGGGAGAGAGGTTTGTTGATCTGGGATGTTTGTTTGTTTGTTTACTTCCTTGGTTTTAATTTCTCAATCTGACTCCTTTTAAAAAATATTGTTTATTTTGAATTTCCTTGTCACCTTATTTATCTGTCTTGCTTCATCTCCCCCCTCCCCCAACCTTAGTCCCTTGAGTATAGAAGGGCCAGTGTTCTGTTTTCCTTGGTTGCTTTGTTTTAAGAACAGGTTTATAGCCCTGCTTTAGAAATGGAACCTGAGTGTCATTTTCCTGTCTTAATTAAGAGGTGATATTGAGAAATTGAGTTAGCAGGAAATTAAATTGATCTCAGGATCAAGGCAAGGAGATATCAACTTATTTTTATCAAAGAACAAGATTTTTCAATCTTTAATATTTTGGCTGTTTCTGTTTTAAAGAGCCAAAGAAAAATTGGTTTTGTTCTTGAAATGTATATCAAAGAAGCATACTCTTGGATATGACAGTATCTAAGAGTTTTGAAAAATAAGCCATAGGCCAAGGAATTTTCTTTGAATAGAACCTTTAATGTCATGTCCTGCCTTGTAGTTATATATAGCATGAAAGGCTTATCTAAATTTAGAATTCTCAGGGATAGGCAGATACCACTAAACCTTTAAGTTTTGAGAGGCTTTTTGTGATTTACTAGTTTACTCCAAGTGTTTACAATCAGGTCGTCTTTTGCTTCTAAGAGGGAACTTACATATCATCCCAAAGTCAGAATCCAAAGCTATTTCCAGGCAAGTTTTGAACTATTTGGGAAAAGAAAGGTCCTAATTTTATTTTTTTGGGGGTCCAGTTGTGGGGCCTGAACTCAGGGCCTGGGCGCTGTCCCTCAGCTCTTCAGCTCAAGGCTAGCGCTCTA
>NW_012267243.1:5870910-5884525 GCF_000151885.1 Dipodomys ordii | reverse complement strand
AAAAAAAAAAAAAAAGAAAGAAAGAAATGGATGGGAAAACTGGGAGAAAGTGAGGGAATGAGTGAGTGACATTGTCCCAAAAGAAATATACTCATTACTTGACTTACATAACTGTATGCCCTCTGTACATCACCTTTATAATATCAATTTTAAAAAAAGAAAGGGAAAAAATCTCCACTGTTGTGGAGTTTGGCAAGATAATAGCCCAGAATGAGAAAGCAAAATGAAAAGGCCCTGTCCTCACCCCCAGTCAGGCTTTCCTGCAACAGTGGATTATAGTCACTTGCTCCTGTGTAAGGGTATCCTGGCTTGGCTTACTAAAATAAGTTACCAGATTTGGGTCACTGAATCCAGAGGCCATAAAATTCTGGCTTTTTTTTTTTTAAACCAGATTGTGAACTCAGGGCCTCACATTTTTGCTGGCTTTCTTGCTCATAGCTACTACTTGAGTCTCTAGGCCAGCTTTCTATGCATGTGCCAGTTCTGGAGGCTTAAACTCAGGGCCTGGCCTCTGTCCCTGAGCTTTTTTCTTAAGGCTAGTGTTCTACAACTATCTTTGGTGATTAATTGGTGATGAGTCTCACAGACTTTTCTTGCTTGGGCTGACTTTGATCAGTTCTCAGATCTCAGCCTCCTGAGCAGCTATGATTACAGACATGAGCCACTGGCACCCAGCCCAGGCTAGCTTTTGTGCTAGTTAGCTGGAGATGGAATTTTGAGGACTTTTCTGCCAAAGCTGGCCTCAAACTGTGAAATTCTAGGTTTCATCCTCAGGATTACAAGCCTGAGCCATTGGGGCCTCATTTTTAAAGTTTAATTCTGTCTGCTTTGTATGTAGTGTCCTGGTATCTTAAAAAAAAATTCTATTCTGTTGTTATACTTAGAAGTTATACTTTCTTTGTGTATGTGTTTGTGCCCAACCAGAGGCTTGAACTCAGGAACTGGGTACTGTCCTTGAGCTTTTGTACTCAAGGCTAGCATGGTACCATTGAAGCCACAGCTCCACTTCTAGTTTTTTAGTAGTTAATTGGAGATAAGAGTCTCACAGGCTTTCCTGCCCAGGCTGGCTTTGAACCATAATCTCAGGCATGAACCATTGGTACTCAGCTAGAAGTAATACTTTTGCTAGAGATGTTGTCCATGAGTTTGATTGTTTAATGCCTTAGCGAAGAATCTACACTTTGGAGATTTAATGTCTGTATCTGACTTGCCAATCCTCTTTTACCAAACAAAAGTAGGAGGGTTCCTTCAACTTCTCAGTTTCCATGTAAAATCACAGGAACTTGAGATCCACAGTGAAATTTCAAGAGGACTCATGACAAGGAGAGTATCCCAAAGGGGAAGTTTTAGAAAAGATGTACTTTAGTGGTACCAGATAGAGGAAGAAGAAATGGACAGAAGGGGAGGAAAACATACCTCCTGCTTGAAATACAGTGGCAGGAGATAAGCTCTTTATTTTTATATCTGAGATAAGGTTTCCTTCTGGTGCCCAGACTGACCTTCAGCTCCTGAACCTAAGCAACACCCCTCTCTCTGTCACCCTTCCAAGTTCTGCGACGGCAGGTGTGTGCTACCATGCCCAATTATCCAATATTTACAAGAAGTATACAATCATATAAACATTCTCATCCCACACTTAACATCATCAACGTTTTCATCCATTCACTCAATAAATATTTATTTTATAATTACTATGGCAGCTGGGATATATCAGTAAACAAACCCTGTCTTGACAGAATCTATACTTTGTTTCATAAATGCTGGTCATATTTCTGATCCTACCTGTTCAATTTCCTCTCATTGTTTCTTTAGCATATATATGACAAATGCTATTCCTTAATGCCTATGTCTAAGGTATGTCTTTAGTGAGATGGTATTAAATTGTGCTTGGTTTTATTTAATTATTTTTAAATTGTTATTATAAAGGTGATATTTAGAGGGATTACCATTAAATAAGTCAAGTAAAGAGTACTTTTCTTTTTGGACAAATCACCCCTTCCCTCTCTCTCAGCTTTGGTTTTATTTTTACCTATGGTTTTAATAATTCACATCTAGCCTAGCTCTAATGTAGCATAACTGAGGGCAAAATTTGCCTTCCAGTTGGGGTTGCCAGATTTAGCAAATGCAGCTGTTCAATTAAATTGATTTCAGATGGATTTTTAGTATAATTATTCCCACATATTACATATATCCTGTATATTTAGCAACCCTACCACCAGGCTTTACAATGTCTGGAAACATATGTGGCTGTCATAACCGGAGGTGGTTGTTATTGATGTCTAGTGGATAAGAGACAAGGATGTTGCTAAATGCCCTATGATACACAGGGTTGACCTACAACAAAGCATTATCAGATCTAAGAAGTCAGTCAAGCTGGGATTTCTATTCCCTGCTCTGATTCCAGGATGAGCAACAAAAAATATGGACCAAAGTCACAGAAAGGTCCTCCAACTCAGAGCATATCAGTGGAGATTTTGTACTTTAAAATTCTACCTTCTGAGCTCACCCCTGTGGCTAACTCCTGAAATCCTAGCTACGCAGGAGGCTGACATCCAAGGATCAAAGTTCAAAGCCAACCTGTGCAGAAAACTTAGGGAAACTCTTATCTCTAATTTATCCACCAAAAAAACTGGAAATGGATCTCTGGCTCACATAGCAAAAGAGCTAAGGGATAGTGCCCAAGTTCTGAGTTCAAGCTTCAATACCAACACACACACACACACGCACACACACACACACACACACACACACACACACACACAATCACTGGCATTTTATTTTATCTAATTTTTAGGTGGTACTTGTGCTTGAAGCTTCACTGTTACTAGGCAGGTGATCTATTACTTGAGTTACATCTCCCATTATATTCTGATTATTTATCTAATTTTAACAATCTTTTATTTTTGAGTTGTATAAGATTAACACTTTAACCCCACTAGCAGCCAAAAGAGTATCTCTATCAAGATCCAGGATGGAGATGTCAACCTAGTAAAGATGGTCTCTTGAAGCTGGGCACTGGTGGCTCATACCTGTAATCCTAACTATTTAGGAGGCTAGGATCTTTCAGTTAAAAGCCAGCCTGAGTAGAAAAGTCAGTGAGACTCTTGACCTCTAATTAGCCACCAGAAATCAGAAGTGGAGCTGTGGCTCAATCTGGTAGAGCACTAGACTTAAGCAAAAACGCCAGGGATAGTGCCTAGGATCTCAGTTCAAAGTCCTACAACCAACAGAAAATAAAACAAAATAGTATTGATCCAGGTGCCAGTGACTTACACCTATAATTCTAACTACTTAGGAGGCTGAGATCTGAAGATTGCAGTTTGAACCGAACCTGGGCAGGAAAGTCTATGAGACTCTTCCCTCCAATTAACTGCCAAATGGAGCTATGGCTCAAAGTGGTAGAATGATAGCTTTGAGCCTGAAAACTCAGGAACAACACCCAGGCTCTGAATTTAAGCCTCAGGGCCAGTTTTAAAAAAAAAAAGGAACTGAAAAAAAATACATACATCTGTGTAAATATTTCATAATACACTTCAATTCTTTAGTATTGCGGATAAAATATCCCCAAGTGACTTCAGTTCACTTGGACTAAAGATAGAGCTCAGAGGTAGAGTGCTTAGGTAGCCCTGGGTTGGATCCTCAGGACCACAAAACAAAGAAACAAAAACCAAAGCAGCATTGGGCTGGGAAGGTGGCTCAGTGGTAGAGCGCTTGCCTTGCATGCTCAAGGCCCTGGGTTCGATTCCTCAGCACCACAGAAGCAGAGAAAAGCTGGAAGTGGCACTGTGGCTCAAGTGGTAGAGCGCTAGCCTTGAGCTGAAGAGCTGAGGGACAGCGCCCAGGCCCAGAGTTCAGGCCCCACAACCGACAAAAGAAAAACAAAAAACAAATCCTAGTATAGCTTTATAGAATAGTTTTTGCAACTTTCACCAGAGCCCACAGGCACATTATGGGCTATGAATCTGAGCAGAGCTGTAGCATTGTTCCTCTAGATTCAGACCACCTGAATCAGGGGCTCGGGGATGGGTGAAGAGGAGAGGAAGGCATGCATTACCATGCCTAGTTCTTTTACTGTTGAGATGAGTCATCCTGGCCATTTTTCCCCAGGCTGGTCTAGAACCACAATCCTCCCAGTCCTCACCTTCAGAATGGCTGGGCTCATAGTTATAAGTCTCTGGTGCATTACCCTCCCTCTTACCCCCTGGGGGGGGGTGGGCGGTTATCCACATTAAGTGAAACCCTTGTCTTTCTTAGTCCTGAACTCTCACTGTATATTGCTCAAACCAGAACTAATATTTTCCTCTGTGGTATAAAGTCAGGATATATATCATACCCTCTATCATAGGCTTAAGTATGGAGGAGCTATTTACCAGAAAGATGTGTGTCCTTGTCCCCTTGTCAGGAAAGTTAAGTGCTTGCCAGTCACCTTGGCCCCCTTTGGGAAGCCAGATGATCCACTGGTAGGGAAAATGACTGTCACTCCTCCACAATCACACACAAGATGAGTGCACTGAGACCTGGGAAGCAATTGGGACACCTGGACTAAAAAATGAGTGGGTTGTCTGGCTGGGAAGGTTAATATAACTTGGAGCTTCTGTGTTTAAAATCCAAAAGTAACGTTGCATGCTCTGTTCAGCCATGAATCACCTGCTCTTGGGAGAAGCAACACTGACAAAAATGACCAAAGATCTTGAGTGTAGCGGACTGGGAGTTTCCTGGGACATGGGACTTATTGTGCTAACACAAAACGTTAGCACACGGTTAGTTAGTGAATGACGAGTCATTTCACCCTGACTTAGTCCTTCTGTAGTATGTGGCCTAGGAAGTCGTAGAAGCTAAGACCTGAGAAAAAGAAGCATTAATTGAATTCCACTGAAAGCAAACTCATCTGGGCATTGCAACTCATTCCTCTAACACCAGCTATTCAAGAGGTAAAAATCAAGAGAATTAGGGTTCAATGGCATCCTGGACAACAAGTTAGTGAGATGTCATATCAACCAATAAAGCTGGGCATGGTGGTTCATGCTTGTCATCATAACTATGAGGGAGGACCAGGTAGGAGGAATGCCATCTGAGGCAAAAATGTCAGATCCTACCTGAAAAATAACTAAAGCATGACTCAAATAGAGGCAAACATGAGGCCATCAGTTCAACACCAGTGCCACAAAGAAAGAAAAGAAAAAAAGAAAAAGGAAAAGAAAGAGGGGCTGGGAATTTAGCTCAGTGGAAGAGCACTTGCCTAGCAAGTGCTAAGCCCTGTGTTCAGTCTTCAGTCTTCAGAATTGGAAGGAAAGAAAGAAAAAGAGAGAATGAAAGAAAGAACGAAAGAAAGAAACAAAGAAAGAAAGAGAGAAAGAGAGAGAGAAAGAGAGAGCCGAGCGATGGTGGCTCACGCCTGTAATCCTAGCTACTCAGAAGGCTGAGATCTGAGGATCTCGGTTCAAAGCCAGCCTGGGCAGGAAAGTCCGTGAGACTCTTATCTCCAATAAACCACTAGAAAACCAGAAGTGGCGCTGTGGCTCAAGTGGTAGAGCACTTGCCTTGAGCTGAAATGCCAAGGGACAGTGCCCAGGCCCAGTGCCCATGACCGACAAAAAAAAAAGGAAGAAGAAAGAGAGAAAGAGGAAGGATGGAAGGAAGGAAGGAAGGGAGGGAGGGAGGGAGGGAAAGAGGGACGGAGGACAAAAAGAAACAGATGAAGGGAGAGAGAGAGAGAGAGAGAGAGAGAGAGAACTTCAGATGAGTTTAGCAGCAATTAAAACAATCTCCTCAAAGGGTCCCCTGGCCTGTGCTGAGATCATTCAAGAGTGTTCCAGAAGGTACAGGAGAATGTGAAGGGATGGGTGAATGCCTTGTCCACATAGGCATGAAGTCCTGGGTTCAACTCCTGACATTCCTTCTCCCAACAAAAAAAAGGTGTTCCAGAGTCATCATCTGGCACAGTTAGAGTGGTACTCAATAGGAACGCCTGGTACCAGTAGACTACTCAGCTTTAAGAGCTGGGCACTTGAGTATTTTATTGGTTAGTACTAGCTATTTTCTCAGACCAATGACAGTCAGACTTCAGTGTGCTATCAGGATCACCCAGAGGCCTTTCTGGGCCTCACCCATGTAGTTCCTGATTTAGTAGATCAGAGTAGAAATGACAAATCCATATTTCTAACACATTGCCAGGTGATAGTGATGCTATTGGTCTGAGAGTCCACGCTTTGAGAACCATGCTTTAGATCCACTGTCTAAATCTCTAGCTTAACTGAGTCTTCACTCACATTAAGTGATTCTCTTGGGCAGCCCTTCTCTGAATGGTGAGGAAGGTCCCCAAGATTCAATCCATGCATGCTTCTGCTATCTTTAAAACCAGGTTTCCAAGGTTGCCCTGGTAACCATTGTCTTCCAGTTGTTATTAAGCAAGGAAAAACATGAAGGCCACTTTACTGGGAGGTTTTTTTTTGGGGGGGGGGTCATGGGGCCTGAACTCTGGGCCTGGGCGCTGTCCCTCAGCTCTTCAGCTCAAGGCTAGCGCTCTACCACTTGAGCCACAGCGCCACTTCCGGCTTTTTTCTTTTTGCTTATGTGGTGCTGAGGAATCGAACTCAGGGCCTCATGCATGGAAGGCAAGTGCTCTACCACTGAGCCACCTTCCCAGCCCATGGGAGGTTTTACTGATAGGCTTAATAGTTACTTGGTTACTCAGACACAGGCCACACGTAGCAGTAACAAAGGCTAGGAAATATGGTCTAGTACACAGTCCCAGGAAGGAATGGACTCTGCCACAGTCAGCTCTTTTGGTCATCAAATATCTAGCTTGCTGGTTAGAACCTGCCCCTCTGCCAAACCTGTTGTTCTATCTGGAAGCCCTTTGGAAAAACTTGTCATCACAGATTTGGTAACAGGAAGGTGAGAAATTGTTGCCTATTGGATCATCAAAGCCATCTCCATCAAAGCCATCTCCAGCCAGATGGCTTTAGGTGCCATGATCGCTGCAGATAGAAGGTATGAGCTTTGGATTTAACTGTTTTACAGTATGTGGGTCTATTATTGTTGATGTATGGAGAAACAATTTGAGGTTGCTTTCTTGCTGCGTGTGGTGGCTCATGCTTATAAATCCTAACTACTTAGGAGGTTGAGATCTGGGGATCACAGTTCAGAGCCAGCTTGGCTAGGCCATTCCTTGAGGCTTATCTCCAATTAATTCACCAAACATTGGGTGTAGAGCTGTGGCTAAAGTGGTAGAATGCTAGTCTTGAGCAAAAAAAGCTCAGGGACAGCACCCAAGTCCAAAGGAG
The DNA here is from genome assembly GCF_000151885.1 of Dipodomys ordii. Taxonomy (NCBI): domain Eukaryota; kingdom Metazoa; phylum Chordata; class Mammalia; order Rodentia; family Heteromyidae; genus Dipodomys; species Dipodomys ordii. Next base: position 5,877,239 of record NW_012267243.1, on the reverse strand, counting down.
GTGTGATGAGAACAAATACCAAGAGCTGGCAGAACGAGGAAGGTGGGCATTGAGCGTAGCGAATGCTGGAAGTTGAGTGGAGTGGTGGGTGTTAGCTGTGCCTTTTTAAGGCCTTAAATTTCTATGAAATTTAGGGGAAGGAGGGAGCCTAAGAGGAAGATACTAGACTTCCAGATAATGGGGAATTGGGACCAAAATAGTTTGAGTAAGTATCTTGTATTTTTTATCTGAATTATCTTGTATTTTATAAAGAACTAGTTTACATTACTAAAGTTCTTATCTCAGGAATGTATTAATTCCCACTTACAACAGGACTAACTAGATAAATCCCCCAAAGTAGTATCTAAGGACAAAATTGCAATTTGTTTGCTGGATATAACTCAGTGGTTAGAGCATTTGCCTAGCACATGCAAAGACTGAAGTTAATTTTTTTCTTTGTTTAAAGATCTTATTAGGCTTTAGTTTTTATTCTAGAATTAAGTGATATTTGACTCATGAAAATACAAGTGTTCTAATGAAAATGGAAAAACAAAACAAAAAACATAACAGCAGAGCTAGACTCACACCTATAATCCTAGCTACTTAGGAGGCTGAGACTGGAGGATCTATCTAGGTTGAAATCCAGCCCTAGACAAGAAAGTTCTTGAGACCCTGTTTTCAATTAAGCAGCAAAAAGCCAGGCTGAAGATAAAGCTCAAGTAATAGAGCACCAGTCATGAGTATGCAACCTAAGGGAATATGAGGCTCTGAATTCAAACTACCATATTAGAAAAAGAAAGACAGGGGCTGGGAAGGTGGCTCAGTGGTAGAGTGCTTGCTTTGCATGCATGAGGCTCTGGGTTCGATTCCTTAGCACCACATAAGCAGAAAAAGCCAGAAGTGGCGCTGTGGTTCAAGTGGTACAGCTAGCCTTGAGCTGAAGAGCTGAGGGACAGTGCCCAGGCCCAGAGTTCAGGGCCCACTACTGACAAAAAAAAAAAAAGACAAAAATAATGCAAAATAATTTTTTTAAAAGCAGAAACAAAGAACAAAGATTGGTCACTTTAAAGTTACTTTCCTTGAAAAGCAGACAGACAGACAAAACAATAGAATAACTGACTCATAAACATCCGGCTGCAAATCCCTAACCTTGGGAGTACTTTTTTATAACTGTTAGATAAGATCACTTTTAGGGATTTTCTTCCCTACCTTCCCTCTTCCTCTTTTTCCCCTTCTTTCTTTGCCCCCCTTCTATCTCTCCCTCCTTTCCTTACTTTCTTTTTCAAAAACATAATCTTATTGTTATTATTATGCAGAGGGGTTACAATTTCATAAGTCAGGTAATGAGTACAATTCTTTTTGTTGTTGTTGGTCATCAGGTTTAAACTCATGGCCTGGCCTTTGTCCCTGAGCTCTTTTTTGCTCAAGGCTAGTGCTCTACCACTTTGAGCCACAGCACCATTTCTAGTTCTCTGGTGGTTAATTGGAGATAAGAGTTTCCTCTGTTGGCTGGCTTTGAACTGCAGTCCTCAGACCTCAGCCTCCAGAGTAGCTAGGACTACAGGTGTGAGCCACCAGCATCTGGCACCAACACTTTTTTTTCTTTCAAGCATGGACTGTTGTGAGTCTTGTTATACAAGAAAACTCTAGTTGCCCCAAACCTGGGCACATCACCAGAAATACCTCCAACATGTTCTGCTGCAACAGTCTGTGGGAATGGCTCTCAGCCTGAGGTGGAAGAGCGATTTCGCTGAGAATGACCTTTCTACTTCTGGGAAAGAAACCAATGAAATTTCAATCAAGACAAATTGCAGTCTTACCTAAGGAGTCTGTACTAGAAGAGGGCAAGTCCATTTTATAGAACACCCCAGATGTGGCAGCCTTAAAGCTACTGATGTCTCTTGAGTGGAATATACCTTTATGAATAATGAAGTATTGTAGGTTCTTAACAAGTATTTGGGAAAATGTTTGTCCATTAAAAAAAAATTTTAAAGCCAGTCTCTGGTGGCTCACACCTGTAATGCTAGCTACTCAGGAGGCTGAGATCTGAGGATCGCAGTTCAAAGCCAGCCCAGGCAGGAAAGGCCATGAGACTCTTATCTCCAATAAACCACTAGAAAACCAGAAAAGTGGCACTGTGGCTCAAGTGGTAGAGAGCTTGCATTGAGCTGAAGAGCTCAGGGACAGTGCCCAGGCCCAGAGTTCAAGCCCCACAACTGACAAAAAAAAAAAAAAAAAAGTGAAAAAAATTAAGATATGCAGTCTGGGTGTGGTGACTCACCTCTATAATCTCACTACTTGGGAAGCAGAAATAAGGAAGACTGTGGTTCAAGGCCAATCCAGACAAAAAGTTGAGACACCCTTCCCCCCATCTCAATAAACAAGTGAGATATGGTGGTGTACATTTGTAATTTTAACTACAGGAGGGAAGATTGTGTCTGAGAATGGCCCTAGGCAAAATCTTGACTGGAAATGTTGGCTTACGTGGTGGAACACAAGCTTAAGAAGCACAAGGTCCCGGGTTCAAAACCCAGTATCCTCCCTCCCCCCATTAGGATACAATTGGGTAAAGCAACACTCTTTACTGAAACTGTATAATATACATCATTTTGACTAGCAACCCAATCAAATATAGAGTAGATGTTTGCAGTCACTGATGCCTTACCACCAACACAGGCAACTGCCTGTAGCTCGCGGAGCTCTGGGAAGAGAGGGGTAGATAAGAAGGTTTTTATTATCTAAGCAGATTGCCCACAAATCCACATGGCTAAAGCACCCAGAAAACAACATAAATGACACCCACAAGAGCATGCCCCCGGCTGGGAAGGTGGCTCAGTGGTAGAGTGCTTGCCTTGCATGCATGAGGCCCTGGGTTCAATTCCTCAGCATCACATAAGCAGAAAAAGCCAGAAGTGTCGCTATGGCTCAAGTGGTAGAGCACTAACCTTGAGCTGAAGAGCTGAGGCACAGCGCGAAGGCCCAGAGTTCAAGTCCCACAAAAAGAAGTGTGTGCCCTCTAGTGGAGGAATGAAGGAATTGTCATCACTTGCCTGGTAACTGGCAATCAGTGAAATTAGATGTTATAAAAAGTCCACAGAACTAATCCACAAACTCACCTTCCAGCATTTGGTACAAAAAATGGGGCAGAACTTCAGAAGACATCTGCATTCTAGTGTGCAGCTTTTGCTGCTTTTCATGAGGAAAGAGGAGCTTATCTGCTTGGCTTTTTGGGAGGCTCCAACCTAAGTGCAATACATGCCAAACATGTAACAATTATGCCAAAAGTCTTCCAGCTAGCATGTCCTATGCTGGGAGAATATTCTTCAGAATCCATAATGACAGGGAACATTTCCTTCACAAGAAAAAAAAGTTTTTCTCCTCTTACTCTTTTGGATATATATTTTTTTCCAATAGGGTCAATGGTATTTATACGATTGCCAATGGAAAAATTGAGAACAGACACTGGGCATTGGCAACTTTCATTTGTGTGGGAGTGATTTGTGGGGAGAGGGCGCGTGCCATTACTGGTTATTGAACTCAGAGACTGAGTGCTATCTATGAGCTTTTTAGCTCAAGGCTAGCACTCTAGCCTTTGAGCTACCGCTCCATTTCTGGCTTTTCAATTGGAGATAAGTCTCACAGACTTTCCTACCTGGGTTGGCTTCAGATCTCAACCTCCTGAGTAGCTAGGATTACATGCATGAGCCACTAAAGCCCAGCTTGTGTGGGAATCTCTCTCTCTCTCTCTTTCCTTCCCCCTTCCTTCCTTTCTTTCTTTCCTTCCTTTTTTGGTCTGAGACTGGCACTCAAACTCTGTACCTGATGTTTTTGCTCATTGGCTAGTGCTTTACCAATTGAGCTATGCCTCCAACCTATGTGTGGAAATTCTTAATATAAATCAGATGGCATAAAGCCTATGTATAAAAAATATATATTAGATACACAGGAGACTGAGACCTGGAGGAGTTGGAAGCCAGACAAGACAGAAACGTCTAAGATATATATCTCCAGTAAAATGCTGGACTGGAGGGATGGCTCAAGTAGTAGAATGCCAGCTATTGAGTGGAAAAGCCAGAGCAGAAAAGGTCAAGGGAGAGCATAGGATCCGGGGTACATATCCTGCTATAGGCACAAAAATTTAAACCTGTTAAAAGGCCAACATTTTCATTTTTGTTTATTTATTTTGCCAGTCCAGGGGCTTGAACTCAGGGCCTGGGTACTATCCCTGAGCTTCTTTTGCTCAAGGATAGCTCTCTACCACTTGAGCCATAGCACCATTTCTGGCTTTTTCTGTTTATGTGGTACTAAGGAATGGAACCCAGGGCTTCATGCATGCTAGGCAAGCACTCTACCACTAGGCTACATCCTCGGCCTATCTTTTTTTTTTTTTTTTTGGTCAGCCGTGGGTCTTGAATTCTGGGCCTGGGCACTGTCCCTGAGCTCTTCAGCTCAAGGCAAGCACTCTACCACTTGAGCCACAGCACCACCTCTGGTGGTTAACTGGAGATAAGTATCCCATGGACATTCTTGTCTGGGCTGGCTTTGAACTGTGATCCCCAGATCTCAGCCTCCTGAGTAGCTAAGATCACAGGCGTGAGCCACCAGCATCTGGCTCAACATTTTCATTTTTAAAAGTAAGTAAATTTATTGATGACAACTAAGTGATGTTTATAAAATTATCATACAATAGAGTCCATCCATTCACTAATACTTTTCTAACTGTAAGTACTTGTGGGTTTTTTTTTTGTGTGCCAGTAGAGGGACTTGAACTGAGGGCCCTACTGTCATGTTTTCAGTCCCTATGCTTCTTTACCAGGATATCCTCTACATGGGAGCACATAGCTATAACCCTGTGAGCCTGGCCCGTGTAACTTAGAATGATGCTTTGGAGGTTCATCCATGTTGTTACATGTACTGAGATGTGAAAGCTTAGAACTTCAAAAATATCCAAGATTTTTGACAATATAGAATTCTCAAACTTTCTGATTAAAACAAATTGTGACTAGAAGAAACCTCCCAATTTTGAAAATTTAAAAGATACCATCTACTCTTAAAATTTTTGTTCAAAAAAATCATCCTAATGAATATCGTAGGGAAAAAATGATGTTATCTCACTATTAATGAAGGGCAGAGATGTAGGCAAAAGCAGTGAAAACTTCCAAGGCTTTGAAATTATGCAAGCTAAATCTGAAGGAGGAAGAAAGCAAATCTTTTCAAAGAACCATCAAGATTCGCTCTTTCTGGGCACTGGTGACTCAGGTCTGTAACTCTGTCTACTTGGGAGGCTGAGAATAGTTGTAGTCTAGCCTAGGCAGAAAATCTGCAAGAATCCATTTCATGGGAGAAGTTGGGCATGATGGCATGTGCTTGTCAATCCAGCTACAAGAGGAAGCTTAAAATAGGCATATTGCAGTCTAGGAGTAAGTCCAGCCAGGAAGTGAGGCCCTATCTAAAAACCAGCACACATACACAAAAAAGGCTGGAGATCTGGATGGCTCAGAAGTAGAATGCTTGTCTAGCAAGTGCAAAGCCCTGTGTTCAAACCCAAGTACTGCCAAAATTATTATACATATACACATATATAGACATATATGTATGTATGTGTGTGTGTGTGTGTGTGTGTGTGTGTGTGTATATATATATATAAATCCACCTTAGGGAGCTGGATATTTAATTCAGTAAATTGTAAGTTTATCATGTACAAAGTCCTGGTCCCAGTCCTCAACACACACACACACACACACACACACACACACAATGGCCTACTCTAGGATCTTAGCCAATAGGAAATAATATCTAGGATTTTGCTTTAATCATGAAAACCTTTTGAGAACACAAGGAACTTTCCAACTATGGCCATGTTTTTATTTGCTCTGGTAAGGAGGGGTACAGTCATTGATTAATCAGTGATGGGGATACATTTTGAGAAATGCCTCATAGGTTGATGTCATCATTGTGCAAGCATCACCAAATGTACTTATGCAATTGAAGACAGCTGTGATGTTACTAGCCTACATAAGGTTCCAGTATCCTCATCACATATGCAGTCTCTTGTTAGCCAATTCAACATCATGAGACACCTGACCCTTTAGAGATAGTTGCACAAAGAAAAACCCTGAAACCTAAAGAATATTGAGAGGTTTTTCAGGAAACAAGAACCTCAAGCCTGGGCTGGGAAGGTAGCTCAGTGGTAGAGTGTTTGCCTTGCGTGCATGAGGCCCTGGGTTCGATTCCTCAGCACCACATAAGCAGAAAAGGCTGGAAGTGCCACTGTGGCTCAAGTGATAGAACACTAGCCTTGAGTTGAAGAGCTCAGGGACAGCGCCCAGGCCCTGAGTTCAAGCCCCATG
>NW_012267243.1:5858949-5869570 GCF_000151885.1 Dipodomys ordii | reverse complement strand
CAGCTCAAGGCTAGCGCTCTACCACTTGAGCCACAGCACCACTTCCGGCTTTTTTCTTTTTGCTTATGTGGTGCTGAGGAATGGAACCCAGGGTCTCAAGTGCTCTACCACTGAGCCACCTTCCCAGCCCAGGGGTCCCTGTTTCGTTGCTTGGCCAGGTACAGTCTAAGAAGCATCTGCTTGACAGTGGTTGGTAAAGGGTCTCCTTTTCTCATGGCAATAGTTATCTAAAATGCAAGACAATTAATAAAAGGCAAAATTGCTGTTAGCAGCCAAGAGAGGAATGTGCCATGGAAGGATGGGCTCTTTCGGCTACTTCCTGCTGGCCTGGGAGCATCCAGGGATCCCTGGAGTGGGGGGTCTTTAGGGTCCGGGTGTGCGCTGGGCAAGGCCGGGCAGTGTGATGTCTCCAGTTGCCTGAAGGAACAGGATGGTCTTGACTTGTTCCCAAGTGGAATCCTGAGCGGGGGATGTTATCCTGTTGAAAGAGACTTTTGGCTGACAAGGTGACAAGGTCAGTTAACATGAATGACATAGGAGAACACACATTGGCCATGGGCAAGAAAAGTTCCATTTGGAGTATAAAGCCCAATGACAGCCCATTACAGGAAAGGAAGAATAACTGGACTTGGGGCAAGGAGGGCAGGAAGTGGGTGTCTAGGGTCTTTTGGGCAACTGGGTAAGGGAGAGCATAATGGACTGGTTAGGAGTACCAGTCAGAGGCTGCTATAAATACAAATAGCAGGTAAGGAAGGCAAGCAAAGCAAAGTAAGGTGACTGAGCCCGAACAATATCCTGCAGACATCCGGATGCTGCCAGTCCCATGTCTTCCTGTGAAATAAACCCAGTCACCACGATAGCAAGCAAGAACAGACACAGACAGACACGACTGTACACAGAACGAGGAACAAAGTAAAAACTCTCCTTTTCAGACAATTTGCATTAGAGGCCAATCCTTTCCCTGTGAAAACTGCTATCAAAGGAGCAAAATTTCTGTTCTTCTGATAAAACACAGTATCACTTGGTCCTGGGGGGGTTCCACATCTTTTCCAACAAGAACCCCAGAAGGGGGTCAAGGCGTCCCTTGACCACCCTGGCCATAGAGAGTTTTGCTGCGTCTAGCCTCTGTCTTAGGCCCTCAGACAGTGCACTTTCCCAACACATTAGAGGGAGCTCACACAGAACAGAGCTGTGGACCGCCTTTACTCACCTCCATAGGTCTGTTCTTCACCTGGGCTTCAAAAAGAAAAAGGCTTCTCCTGGGCCTCACAGCCCTGGTTATTGATAGGACTCCATGCCAACCGGTGGGACTCGAACCCACACACATCGCCCTGTGGTTAAGAGTTCTTTTCCGGTCAGGGAACCAAAAATGTTATGGGGAAAAGAGTCTGAAAGGATCCGTGAAAGAATCCTTCACATCCATGTCAGGGGACCAGCTAGGTATAGGAGAAAGATGATTACAATATTTATTAGAGGAGCACGTGGCAGCCTCCATAGGTAGCAGCAGGGTCTGGGGTTAGGAAGTGAGGTAGATGGGAGTTCGGGTGGGTCTGGGCAGAGAGAGGGAGGGGTCAGCTGTAAGGTGCGAACTCCAGGGCAGGGAGGAGCTCAGGTCTAGGTGGAGCTGAGACCACAGGTGTGCATAATGCGTACACTGTGTAGCTAGGATTACACACATGAGCTGCCACCCAGCTCAAGCCAAAGCTTTCTTTAATTTCTCAAATATTTATTGAGTACCTAGTATGTGTAAGGCATTCTTGGAAGAAGTTAAGTCCATACAATAATCCCTGTTGTCCTAGAATTAAAACACCAGTACTATCAAACAATGGATTGGCCATTTTTTTAAAAGTAATTTTCCTTGCTAAGAGAGGACAGGAGGACATAAAAGCAAGTAACCAGTTAAAAATCAGACTCGTTTATGTTACTTTTGTAAGGACTAAAGGATGCTAAGGGAACTTCATTATCATACTGGTTGATTACTTGGGAAATGTTTCTTTCTTCTTTCTTCTTTTGGTACTGGTCACTGGGGTTTGAATACAGGGCCTGGGCTCTAGCTATCCTTTTAGTTTTTCATTCAAGGATGGTTCTCCACCATTTAAGTCACCCCTCCACTTCATGCTTTTTGCTTAATTGGAGATAAGTTTCATGGACTTACCTGACGAGGCTGACTTTGAACCAGCATTCTCAGATCTCAGCCTCCTGAGTAGCTAGGGTTATACGTATTAGAATGGCTCTCAGCAGGAAACTTTTCATTATGATATCTTTGAAGCTTAAATAGAAACTTAGTTTCAGTGTGCTGATGTGGAATGTTAGATGGATGACTCCATTTTCAGTGACTTCCCTATGACTGCCTCTTCTCCCCCATGCCAACCCCTATGTTTTAATTTCTATTTTGGCATAAGCACATTACAAGCAAAACAGTTAAGAACTAGCTAGCAAACAAATTTTGTAACTTAAGACAGTAAGCATCTATATTTCTTTTTTTTTTGGGGGGGGGGCCCGGTCGTGGGGCCTGAACTCTGGGCCTGGGCACTGTCCTTACACTCTTCAGCTCAAGGCTAGCACTCTACCACTTGAGCTATAGTGCCACTTCTGGCTTTTTTCTTTTCGCTTATGTGGTGCTGAGGAATCAAACCTAGGGCCTCAGGCATGCAAGGCAAGCGTCTACCACTGAGCCACCTTCCCAGCCCCAGCATCTATATTTCTTATCTTTGCAGGTAAGTGTAGATGTTATTCCCAAAGCAGTTCTTTCTATCAGTTACTTGCATTATTGTGACCTTAGCTATACCACTACCCTTTCTGCGTTTTTCTTTGGAGTTCTCAAAAGTCAGTTCTTTAATGTCTGGTCCATATCTTCCATTGTTAGCTTGATATGCTAACTGATGGGTTCATTTTACACTGTAATCCTCAATCGTTGTTGTTGTTATTGTTGTGTGTGTGTGTGTTTGTGCATGTGTGCATGCATGCACCAGTAATGGGACTTAAACTTAGGGCTTTGCACTCTTGCTTAGCTTTTTTACTCAAGGCTGGAGTTTTACCATTTGAGCCATACCTCTACTTCTGTTTTTTGTTTTTTTTTAATAAGTATTTTATTGTGAAAATACTGTACAGAGGGGTTACAATTACATGGGCAAGGTAATGAATGCATTTCTTATCAAGCATTGCTGCCTCCTCCTTTGTTTCCTCTACCATCCTTTCCCATCTCCCCACCTTGGTTTTTTTTTGTTTTTTTTTTTTGCTGGTTAATTGGAGATAAGAGTCTCATGGACTTTGCTTCTTGGGCTGGCTTTGAACCACAATCCTCAGATCTCAGCTTCCTGAGTAGCTAGAATTACAGGCATGGACCACAGTGCCCAACTCTAGTAAATCTTTAGTCAGCACAAAATATATTCATAAGCTAATCAGAGTGATTTCTGTTGTAGAAGGAAGGCTAGTGAAGATGTATGTAGCAATTGACAAAAATTTGGCAGTCTTTCTTTTCCACTTGAACTCTGTGCCTCGACATGTAGGATTCCTGAGTTTTTAGATTCTGAACACTATTCATATTATTGGAAGCTAATTAAAACAAGCATTTGTAAAAGAGGAAAAAAGTAATTACAATTCTTAATGAGGCAAAAACAGAATTTTAAGCACAGAGAGTTTTCCTCATATCTGTTGTTTTTTTTTTCCTGAAATTTATCATATACTTTGTGGTTTCTTTTTTGTTTTTGTTTTTTTTTTTGAGGTCCGGTTGTGGGGCCTGAACTCTGGGCTTGGGCACTGTCCCTCAGCTCTTCAGCTCAAGGCTAGCGCTCTACCGCTTGAGCCACAGCACCACTTCCGGCTTTTTTCTTTTTTTGCTTATATTGTGCTGAGGAATCGAACTCAGGGCCTCTGGCATACAAGGCAAGCGCTCTACCACTGAGCCACCTTCCCAGCCCTACTTTGTGGTTTCTTAGGAAACAATATTTGCATTTATTTTTAAATACTGATGGATGAATTTCAATGTGAATAATATTTATAGTTTCTTTTCATGATTGTCCTGCACCTGCAGAAGCTTATTTTATTTAGACTCCTCTGAAGCTACTGAGAGGCATTATTGCATTCTGTATAACAAATTCAGTTTTAAGGTTTCTTAGCTGGAGTTAAAACAGAATGAAAGCTGTCTTTGTGTCATGGTTATACAATTATTGAAAATGATTAAGAATATAGAAAGATTATAGGAACATATATACACATGGAATTCAATGACTGGAATATTTTTGGGTTTGACTGTCCAAACTAAGACACAGAATATGTGTGTGTTGTAACTTACATATCTGATTTTATCCAAAACATTCATTTATTGAAGACTTGGTTTCTACTAATGGCAGTTTTAAGAAGTGATTGGATCATGAGAGTGCTTACTTCATTAATGGATTAACCCACTGATGAGCTCATAATGAAAAGCTATTAGAAGGTAAGGCTTGAGGCCTGCCATGAAAGGTGTGTCTTACACTCTGTTTCTTTTCTTCTTGACTATTATGAGATGAGCAGCCTCCTCCATCATGCATTCCCACTTACCATTATGTCTTCCACACCACCAGTCATAGCAATCAGAGCACTTCAACTATGGACCAAAACCTCCAAAACCATGAGACAAAAAGAACATTTTTTTCTTCTTTGGAGTTGTTCTCTCAAGTATTTGCTGCTGGTGAAGTGAATGATGGGAGTTAAGGACAAGTCACCTCACAATGTGCAGATCTAGCATATGGATTATTTTGAACTGAAGCATTTGAGAAGAAACAGTTTGCTTACTTAAAGGAAGCCATAAAATTTGCACAGGAAAGATGTCTTTCTGTGTCAAGGTGAGAAAATGACACTTAAACACCAGTGATTGGGAATCCATATTACAGTGAATCTGCAATGGTTTGGATATGGCTTGGGTATCCACCAAGAGTCCATGTGTCAGAAGTTTGGTACTTAACATGTTGGTCTTGGGAAGACCTACCAGGAAGTCACTGGGGGGGGGGTGTCCACTCAAGGGATTGGTACAGTTCTCAGACAACCCATGGGAATTTTTGAGAGGGTGACTATAAAAGTAGGACTTTCCTACCCTCTTTGTTTCCTGTTTGAAATGTGATACCTTATCCCCACTTGGACATATACTACTATGTGCTATTATTTGCTTTTAACCTTCACCTGAGATCAAGCTAATAGGATCTTATGATCTTAGGCTTTGAACCTCTAAAACTGATATTTAACTAAACCTCCTTTCCCTCAGTAGTTAGCCTGTCTCAGCTATTTTGTTATAATAATGAAAAACTGGATAATTTCAGTCTGAAAAGTGTAAAGACTGTTTTGGTCACTTTTATTTTTTGGCTCCGTGATTCTATTGTGAAGGTTTCCATGTATCTATAAACATTAATAAGACTTAGCTGGGCACTGTGGCTCACCTTGTAATCCTAGCTATCTTGGAAGCTGAGATCCAAGGGTTGTGATCGAAAACCTTCCTGGGCTGAAAAGTCTGAGACGCTCTCCAAAACAATCAGCAAAAGGCATGGTTCAATTGACAGAGCATCAGTCTAGCATGCTTGAGGTCCTAAGTTCAAATCCTGGAACTAGCAATCATCATCATCACCATCATCATCAACAACAAGAAGTTATGACGTTTTGTCTCTCAATCTGTCTATTTCAATTTGCTTTCTTGACCTATCTGAAGACCCCTATTATGAACTAAGATGGCAAACTAGGCATGATGGTACAGGCTTGTAATACTAGCACTCAGTAGGTTCAGGCATGAAGATTGTGAATTTGAGACCATTTTGGGCTACATAGTGAGCCAAACAAAACAAGCAAAGAAGAACCAAGATGGGTAGAGATAGTCATTGGCCTTGAATACACTATGGTAGCTAGAGGAATTTCAGAATAAACCAGGCTTATGTTTTTCTTCCCAAAAGGAGTACCTAGCCAGGCACTAGAGGCTCACGACTGTAAAGCTGCTCAGGAGAATGGGATCTGCAGTTCAAAGTCAGCTCAGGCAGTAAAGTCCGTGAGTTTCTTACTTCCAATCAACTGCTAGAAAACTGGAAGTGTCTCAAAGTGGTAAAGGACTAGCTTCAAGCAAAAGATCTCAGAGACAGTGCCCCCAGCCCTGAGTTCAAGTCCCATGATTGACCAAAAAAAAAAAAAAAGGAGAGCTCCTGTTGGATTTATTTTGGTTTTGATTATATCTAATAAATTATATGGGCCTTGGGCTGGGAAGGTGGCTCAGTGGTAGAGCGCTTGCCTTGCATGCCTGAGGCCCTGGGTTCGAGTCCTCAGCACCACATAAGCAAAAAGAAAAAAGCCAGAAGTGGTGCTGTGACTCAAGTGGTAGAGCGCTAGCCTTGAACTGAAGAGTTGAGGGACAGCGCCCAGGCCCAGAGTTCAGGCCCACAACCGGACCCTCCAAAATAACCCAAATAAACAAACAAAAAAAAAACAATAAGAACTCAGAACATGGAAATTAGTCAAAATCACTTGAATCACTGAACAACAGTGGCTTATACCTAAAATCTTGGTCACTCAGGAGCTTGAGATCTGAGGATAGAGATTCAGAGCCAGCTTGGTCCAACAAATCTCTGACACTCTTACTTCTAATTAATCAGGCCATGAGTTCAAGCTCCAGTACACACACACACACACACACACACACACACACACACACAGAACTGTATTTAAGTCCAATGTATTTTATTAATGACGTCATTGAGTAAGCCAATTAAACCTCTCTGTGTTTAGGTTCCTCATCCATAAGACAGAAATATATTCTGACTCATCATCCAATAGTACCATTCTCTAGTCTTTCCTTTAGCTCTATACTTATGTGTGAATCTTTCTCCAGTCTTTCCTGAACATTGTTGTCTCTTTTAATTTTTATTAAAAGACACTTCCTCCAGAATCAGCTAGCTTGTGCATTTAGAAAAATAACTTTTTTGGGGGTCAGTTGTGGGGCTTCAACTCTGGACTTGGGCGCTGTCCCTTAGCTCTTCAACTCAAGACCAGTACTCTACCACTTGAGCCACAGCGCCACTTCCAGAAAAATAACTTTTTATATTTTACAACTATACAACAAAACTGAGAAGAAAATCAATCCTGCTGACATATTCATGTGTCATCTTATGTTTCTATAAAAAGTTATGAAGGGTTTTCCTGTTTTGAATTAGCCTTTCCTCAGAGTAGCTGGAGGCGAGGCTTCCAGATCTGCGTTGATTGTGTATATAGCCTCTTTCGTCATCCCCTCCTACTTCCATGTATTGCCTTTGTCCTACCCCAGGTGGCTCCTATTTCTCAATATCTGCAGTAGCTCAACTCTTCTAAACACCCTCATACCTATATTTCTATATTTCACCCTTCAGTACAAAGCCTCATTAAAGTTCTTCCTTACCCATTAATATCAATGTCCAGTCATAGAGTTCCTAACAGTAGTTACGATGAAGCAAATTAATTAAAAGAATTAATTTTAAGTTCTGAGTAGATCTGCAGCTTGTTTTACTAAAGAGAATTGGTAGAATTTCAGACTTAACAGTAGTGTATCGATTAGACTCTGTGTTGAAGATTTGGTCCCAGTTGGTGGCCTTATTGAGAAATGATTGTAACTCGAAGGTACTAACTCCATCAATGGGTTAATCCATTAAAGAGTTTACAGCTCAATGAGCTATTCTTTGGAGGAAATAAGGCACTGGGGATACCCTTTCTCTCTCTTTGCTTCCTGGCTGCCATGAAGTGAGCATCACACCCTTCCACCATGATGAACTGTCTCACCCAAAATAATGGAGCAGCCATCTAGCATGGACTAAATGCTCTGAAAATGTGAGCCAAAGTAAATCTTACCTAATTAATGTATTATCCCAGGTATTCTGTCACAGTAACACAAGTTGATTATGCTAGCAAATGCAAATCTTGACCATTGCCCACCCTGACTACATTCCAAATAAGAAAACCTATATTTAAATACATTGGAAAATCTAGGAGAAATAAATGCATTTCTAGATGCACTTGACCTACCAAAATTGAACCAAGACTATATAAATCTCTTAAATAGGCCTGTAATAAGCAGTGAGATTGATACAGCCACAAAGAATCCCCCAAGAATGAAAATCCCAAGACTAAATGGATTCACTACTGCTTTCTACCAGAACTGCACAGAAGAACTACCACAGAAATCACTACTACTTAATGTTTTCCATGAGATAGAAAGTGAAGAGACACTATGAAACTCATTCTAGAAAGCCAGTATTACACTTATTCCAAAAACTGGCCAGGGACACAACAGAGAGACAGAGGGGAGAAGAGAGTGGGGAGGAGAGAGAGAGGAAACAAGAGACAGAAGGGAGAAGGGAGAGGAGAGGAGGGAAAGCACAGAGGGAAGGAGGAAGAACGAATTCTAGACTAATCTCTTTGCTGAACATAGGTGCAAAATTCTCAATAAAATTCTTGCCCACTGAATTCCACAACACACAAAAAGATGTACACCATGATCAAATTTGTCAAAATAACTTTGTGTACCTGTGTGGAACTGAAGCAATGAACTTGCTGAATTCAGTTTGGGAAAGGGGATGTGGGAGAGTGGTGGAGCGAGGGAGTCTGAGCAAGATGCATTGTATGTGTCTATGGACATGTCAGAAGGCAACTCCCCTGTACAACTCACTGATGCTAACAAAAACATGGAGGGAGGGGAAAAAAAAGAACTGTTCCCTCCTCAGAACTTCCTTTTTTTTTTTTTTTTGCCAGTCCTGGGGCTTGAACTCAGAGCCTGGACACTGTCCCTGAGCTTCTTTTGCTCAAGGCTAGCACTCTACTATGTGAGCCACAGAGCCACTTCTGGGCTTTTCTGTTTATGTGGTACTGAGGAATCAAGGCCAGAGCTTCATGCATGCAAGGCAAGCATTCTACCACTAAGGCATGTTCCCAGTCCCTACTCTGACCTTCTTTAGTGCTCTGAACAATCATTACTTACTTGGCACTTGCCACATTTTTTATTTATATAGTAATAATTTGCATCCAAGGGATATTTCTAAGATTTACTTCTAAATTGCTTGCAGGCAGACGTGAGTCTTTCATTATGTCTTTTATCCTACCCAGTATCAAACAGTGTTGGACACACAGATATAGCTCAAGAGTTTGAATGCAAGAACCTTTTTAAGGAAGATAACTATTACCAGGTGGAATAACTATTACCTTGGAATTTCAGTTTAGTGAGTCACAAGAAAATGACATTTGGGGGGCTGGGAAGGTGGCTCAGTGGTAGAGCGCTTGCCTTGCATGCCTGAGGCCCTGGGTTCGATTCCTCAGTACCAAAAAGAAAAAAAAGCCGGAAGTGGCGCTGTGGCTCAAGTGGTAGAGCGCTAGCCTTGAGCTGAAGAGCTGAGGGACAGCCCCCAGGCCCAGAGTTCAGGCCCCACGACCGGACCCAAAAAAAAATGACATTTGGGAAATTTCAGTATTCTATGTTTCAATTTTTGCATATAAGACTCTTATGACTGTGACCTTTCCAATCTAATCTTTTACTTGCATCAGTCACGGCTTCTTAAACCACCATGATTGATGCAAGAATATCTAGGGGATAACAATAAATCACCAGATGAAAATGTAATATTTTCCCATAGATAAATGTTTTCTTAAAGATTATTTTCTAGTAGGAGTGAGTGAGATGTATTAACTTTGGCAAATTATGTTGTGCAAAAACTCTGCTTTAGCCGGGCGCTAGTGGCTCACGCCTGTAATCCTAGCTACTCAGGAGGCTGAGATCTGAGGATCGCGGTTCAAAGCCAGCCCGGGCAGGAGAGATCATGAGACTCCTATCTCCAATAAACGACCAGAAAACCGGAAGTGGCGCTGTAGCTCAAGTGGTAGAGTGCTCGCCTTGAGCTGAAGAGCTGAGGGACAGCGCCCAGGCCCAGAGTTCAAGCCCCACGACCGACAAAAAAAAAAAACAAAAAAAAAAACCTCTGCTTTATCATGTTTTCATTCTGACAATATGGCAGATTAGTTATCCAGAGATCATCCTGGCATACAACAACTGAAAATTCTGGAACACAGATACACACACACACACACACACACACACACACACACACACACACACACACACCTGTTAAAATATAAACATCAGCATTTTTTAAAAGGTTTGTTTGTAGGCTCAGATGTAGGGGTGGACACCATTGCTTGGTGGGAGGGTTAACAAGGAGGTAAATAATGATGAAAATGATCAAAGTAGTTTATTTGCATTTTAAAAATACAACAATGAAACCTGTTGAAATGTTGCTATTTAATCTGGGGACATTCAAATATATAGGGGACCTAAATTTTGTATTCTTTTTCCCCCCCACAGTGTTAGTGATAGGAAGGTTTATGAAAAAAGGAATGGGTACTGGTGACTCACACCTATAATCTTAACTATTCAAGGGGCTGGGAAGGTGGCTCAGTGGTAGAGCACTTGCCTTGCATGCATGAGGCCCTGGGTTCCAGTCCTCAGCACCACATAAGCAAAAAGAAAAAAGCCGGAAGTGGCACTGTGGCCAAATAGCAAAAAGAAAAAAGCCGGAAGTGGCACTGTGGCTAAAGTGGTAGAGCGCTAGCCTTGAGCTGAAGAGCTGAGGGACAGTGCCCAGGCCCAGAG
>NW_012267243.1:5840424-5858899 GCF_000151885.1 Dipodomys ordii | reverse complement strand
TGTGGCTCAAGTGGTAGAGCGCTAGCCTTGAGCTGAAGAGCTGAGGGACAGTGCCCAGGCCCAGAGTTCAGGCCCCACGACCGGACCCCCAAAAAAAACAAAAACAAAAACAAATATTCTCGTCAAACTAGTTAGTCCATATCAAATAATTTCACCTCTGACATCAAGAAATAAATAAGAGAAGACAAGGAAGTAAAATCACGACAGCTTATTGTGGTTCAAGTCAACAAACGCATCTGGACTTGTGGCATGCTACTGTAACCTCATTCTTAGCCTTATTTCAGCTCCCCTCACTTGCTTTTCCCCTCAGCATTTGGCAAATTTGACTCTTAAATAAGCTTTCTATTCTCCTCATGCCTATACTACTCCCTACCCCCTTTTTAAAAATGCGGATGGGAAGAGTAGAGCAGCAGAGATGGTAGGTCTTGGATGATCCAGGTGCCCCTGTAGAAGAGCACATCCTTTGGCGATAACCACAGTGGTAGTTGTATCAAGGGAGGAGTCAGGCTGTGGGAACACAGAGAGCCACAGTGTGGGGTCAGTGTGTTACAGCAGTAAATTGCACCAGAGTTAGATTTCCCAACAAGTGACTAAAAGCAGACAAAAATACTAATGCACTCTTGTTTTATTCACCATGTGAATTTAGAAGACCAAAAGGACAAGAGCTTCCCCAGGTTTAGAGCCAAGTCAGACATTGCATTGATCTGGCCTCAGCTACACTGACTGGGTTGTCTGGAATACAAACACAGTTAATCAGAGGATATGTGGCCTTGGTATGGTTAGGCTACCCAGGGCTATCCATGTTTCATCTTCTTTTTTGTTGTTGTTGTTGGTCATGGGGCCTGAACTCTGGGCCTGGGCACTGTCTCTCAGCTCTTTAGCTCAAGGCTAGCACCCTATTACTTAAGCCACAACACCACTTCCGGCTTTTTCAGCTTATGTGGTGCTGAGGAATGGAACCCAGGGCCTCATGCATGCATGGCAAGCACGCTACCACTGAGCCTCTTCCCAGCCCCCCATGTGTCATCTTTGCCTCAGAGTATAGCAAGTTAGCGCTTAAGCCTGAGGAGGAGAGGAAACAAACTTGTTAAAATTGTTATATAATGTATATCATATATAAGTCTAATAAACAATTATATAATTTATAGTATAATACATATACATATATATAATAAGGAGATGGGGAATGTGGGTTTCTCTGGAGTTACAGAAATAGTGGGTTAAGAAAAGGCAAGGTGGGGCTGGGAAGGTGGCTTAGTGGTAGAGCGCTTGCCTTGCATGCATGAGGCCCTGGGTTCGATTCCCCAGCACCACATAAGCAAAAAGAAAAAAGCCAGAAGTGGCACTGTGGCTCAAGTGGTAGAGTGCTGAAGATCTTGAGGGACAGCGCCCAGGCCCAGAGTTCAGGCTCCACGACCAGACCCCCCCCAAAAAAAAGGGAAGTCATGAAATTTTTTTGTTGTTTTTGTTTTTTGGTCCGGTCGTGGGGCCTGAACTCTGGGCCTGGGCGCTGTCCCTCAGCTCTTCAGCTCAAGGCTAGCACTCTACCACTTGAGCCACAGCACCACTTCCGGCTTTTTTCTTTTTGCTTATGTGGTGCTGAAGAATCGAACCCAGGGCTTCATGCATGAAAGGTAAGCGCTCTACCACTGAGCCACCTTCCCAGCCCCTTTAGTTACTTTTGAAAGGACATGCACAAGTAGCTTACTCCATTGGGACTCTGATAATATCACTGCTTACACTAAAGCTTGAGTTCTCGCCTTCTGCTGGTGGCTCATGCCTGTAATCCTAGCTACTCAGGAGGCTGAGATCTGAGGAGCATGGTTCAAAGCCAGCCGAGGCAGGAAAAGTCCATGAGACTCTTTTTCTTTTTTTTTTTTTATGGGTCCAGTTGTGGGGCCTGAACTCTGGGCCTGGGCACTGTCCCTCAGCTCTTCAGCTCAAGGCTAGCGCTCTACCACTTGAGCCACAGCGTCACTTCCGGCTTTTTTTTCTGTTTATGTGGTGCTGAGGAATCGAACCCAGGACCTGAAGCATGCAAGGCAAGCGCTCTACCACTGAGCCACTTTCCCAGCCCCAATGAGACTCTTATCTCCAATAAACTACCAGAAAACTGGAAGGGGCACTGTGGCTCAAGTGGTAGAGCACTAGCCTTGAGCTGAAGAGCTAAGGGACAGCACCCAGGCCCAAAGTTCAAGCCCTGACCAAAAAAAAGTTTGAGTTCTAATGGGTACAACAGGCAAGGAAAAATCTAGCACTTGGCCCTTGTGTTTAGAGATCAGAATAAGACTCCTACATGAATGTGGGAGTTTCCCAAAAGAAGCCTCATCTTTGCAAATAATTAGGGGGGAAAAACACATGGAAAAGTACTTTGTCAAACCTCCTGTCTCTTCCCACCTAAGCTTTCTTGCAGAAATGTATCTTTGTGAAAATTCTTAACCCTGCACAAAACAAGATGAAAGAAAAAAAAACCTAATAGAGGCTTACTTTTTATTTGTTTGATTTGTTGGTGCTGGGAATCAAATGGAAAGTCTTATCCATATTAGATAAATATTCTATATACTAGGGAGCTACATCTCCAGCCCAAAATTTAGTTTAAAAGTGATCTTGGGTTGGTACAGCTCTTGCTGACAAAATCATCTGGTAGAAAAACAATCAAATTTCTGGAAGAATACACTGATTTAGATCTCAGAGGAGAACCAAGAAATGCAAGCGTACATATTATTAACTTTAGTTTAGCTTTTTTATTGGGGGGGGGTTCCAGTCATGGGGCCTGAACTCTGGGCCTAGGTACTGTCCCTCAGCTCTTCAGCTCAAAGCTAGCGCTCTACCACTTGAGCCACAGCGGCACTTCCGGCTTTTTTCTTTTTGCTTATGTGGCACTGAGGAATTGAACCCAGGGCCTCAGGCAAGCAAGGCAAGTGCTCTACCACTGAACCACCTTCCCAGCCCTAGTTTAGCTTTTTGAGGAACTCCCAAATTGTTTTCTAAGAAGTCTACATAATGTTATATACCCATCAACAATGTAGAAGCTTTCTAATTTCTCAAGCTCCTCACCAATACTTGTTATTGTTTATCTTTTTATTACAGAAATACTAATAGATGTGAAATGATAGCTCGTTATTTTGAGTTGCATCTTTCCAGGGACTCAGGAAGCTGAATATCTCTTGGCCACAAATACATTATCTTTGGTGAGATGTCTATTTCAGATCAGTAAACCATTTTCAATGATAGGTTATTTGTGTGTGTGTGTGTCTGTGTGTGTGTGTGTGTGTGTTTATCCTGGGACTTGAACTCAGGGCTTGGGTGTTCTTGGGAGTTTTTGTTCAAGACTAGTGCTCTACTGCTGAAGCCATAGCTCCACTTCTGTTTTCTTGGTGATTAATTGGAGATAAAAGTCTGATGGACTTTCCTTCCCTGCCCTGGCTTCAAACCAAGATCCACAGATATCAGCCTCTTCAGTATCTAGGATTATAGTTACAAACCACTAGTGCCTAGAGGTTATTTGTGTTGTTAAGATACTGGTTACTATAAAGGTGAGGAGCACATTGCTTTTTGGACAATGTTTTCCTTCCCTCACTGTCTCCCAGTTTTTCTCTCCCATTCAGGTTTCTCTCTCATTCCTTAAAGAGACTTTTTTAAAGTCCGTTTTGGATGCTAGAACTTTTAGATTAACCATGATAAATCATGTGTGTGCATATGTGTGTATCCATCTTTTGGGGGCTTGAACTCAGGGCCTAGGCATGGTACCTGAGTTTTATCCTCAAGGCTAACACTCTCCGACTTGAGCCACAGTGCCACTGTCAGCTCTTTTGGTAGTTAATTGGAGATGAGGCTCATGGACTTTCTGGCCTGGGCTGTCTTGAAACTACCTCAGATCTTAGCCTCCTGAGTAGCTAGGATTACAGACATGAGCTACCAGTACCTGGTAATTTCATTTAATTTTGTTATTTTGAGAAAGTGTCTTGCCAAGTTGCTCAACCTATTCTTTTTTTTTTGCCAGTCCTGGGACTTGAATTCAGGGCCTAGATGCTGTCCTTGAGCCTCTCTGTGCTCAAAGCTAGCACTCTACCACTTGAGCCAAAGCGTCACTTCCAGTTTTCTGGTGGTTAATTGGAGATAAGATCCTCACGACTTTCCTGCCCGGTCTGGCTTTGAACTGTGATCCTCAGATCTCAGCCTCCTGAGTAGCTAGGATTATAGGCATGAGCCACCGGCACCCAGCTTGTCACTTGAATTTTTTACTGGTAATTTTCACAGTTAGATTCCAAGGGAAATTAAAAATATATATTAGAATATTGCCAAAAGGAATTTATATAGTTCTAAAGACTGTATAAAATTTCATGACTTGGGCTGGGAAGGTGGCTCAGTGGTAGAGTGCTTGCCTTGCATGCATGAGGCCCTGGGTTCGATTCCTCAGCACTACATAAAGCAGAAAAAGTTGGAAGTGGTGCTGTGGCTCTAGTGGTAGAGTGCTAGTCTTGAGCTGAAGAGCTGAGGAACAGCACCCAGGCTGAGTTCAGGCCCTACAACTGGCAAAATAAATAAATAAATGAAAGGGCAAGGTACAAATTTCTGTCAAGTTGGGAGTAGACAGGCCAGTTTATGAGCCATTTCTTAAAATTTCTTAGCTTTAGTTACTTTTTTGGGGGGGAGTGGGACTTGGTCGTGGGGTCTGAACTCTGGGCCTGGGCACTGTCCCTCAGCTCTTCAGCTCAAGGCTAGCACTCTACCACTTGAGCCACAGTGCCACTTCTGGCTTTTTTGTTTTTGCTTATGTGGTGCTGAGGAATCGAACCCAGGGCCTCATGCATGCAAGGCAAGCGCTCTACCACTGAGCCACCTTCCCAGCCCCATGACTTCCCATTTTTTACACTCAAAAATCATACTAAGACCTGGGTGCTGGTGGCTCACACCTGCAATCCTATCTACTCAAAAGACTGAGATATGAGGAGCTAGTCTGAAAGTCCTTGAGACTCTTACCTTCAATTAACCATCAAAAAAGCCAGAAGTGAAGCTGTGGCTCAAATGGTAGATCACTAGCCTTGAGTGAAAATGCTTAAGGACAGCATCTAGGCCCCAAGTGCAAGCCCCAGTATTGGCATTAGGGGGAAAGGGGGGGGGGAAGGAGAGAGAGGGAAAGAGAGAAAGAAAAGGAGGGGGAAAGAGATAGATAGATAGATAGATAGATATCATACTAAGAAGACATTATGTCCTATTACTACATATTGGCTAGACCAACTCTGAGTCAGTGACTCCTCACCTACATGAATCCTCCAGCCTATTATGCCAAAAGATGCAGATCAGTGTGGAAGGTTGGGTAAACTTGCTCACTATTTCAGGCTTTATATGTCTGAGGATAAGAGGTTTGAGTTTCAGCAGCTCATTGCTGTATATTAGATCTCTTAAGTTCGCCATATCTAGGAGAATATTCATATTACCTCTCACTTCCTAGATATGTAGTTCAGTGACATTCAGACTTATTTAGTAAGTGCCTGTTATCACTGTGAGAGATACCACCGAGGAGAAATCAAGAATGGGTAAGGCTCTCTCTCCTCCAGTGGAGGGTTATGGTATCACTGGGATCTTGTTTATTACTGCAATCTGACCTTTATTTTCTTTTGACTGGATTGTTCCCTATCTCTTACTGGTTTTTTATTTTTCTTGAGATAAGAAAAATAAATAGCCTGGCTGGACTCCAATTCACAATTCTCTTGCTTCAGCCTCCCAAGTAGCTGGGACTATTATACCTGGCTATTATACCATTGACACAACTGTATTCATGGCTGCCATTGAAATTCTTGTTTTCTGTGTCTCATGGTTTTGTTTTTGCAGGGTGTGTGTGTGCGTGCTCACACATGCGCTGGTCCTGGGGCTTGAACTCAAGGCTTGGGCACTGTCCCTGAGCTTCCTTTGCTCAAGGCTAGTGCTCTATCACTTGAGCCTCAGCTTCGCTTCTGGCTTTTTTAGTAGTTTATTGGAGGTGTCTCATGGACTTTCCTGCCAGGGTTGTCTTTGAAATTGGCTTCGCACATCTCAGCCCCCAGAGCAGCTAGGATTGTGTGAGCCACAAACACCCATCTAGGTCTTATGTTTTCTGATGTTCTCTTACTCCCTAACTATTTCCTAAGTAAGAGCTTATCATTTTGTTTCCTTTAAATTTTTTCACCTTATTTTGAGTTATTTTCTTAGTGGTTGCTTTAGGGTTTACTACTGGAATGTTAATGGATTAGTATCTTGTTCAGATTTATAACAACATCATTCCAGTAAGATAAATGTATTTTCCCCTCTTTTTGTTAAGATTGTTATACAAATTATACCAGTTATACCTGTATGTTGCAAAGTCAACAATACTTTGTTATAACTATTAGTTTATATAATTTTATGTTTATTAAAGAAGTTGAGAGGAGAAAGGAGAGCAGTATGTATTGGTAGAGTTTTGTTATTTTAAACTTGTTGTTTACCATCTATCTCCACGTGTTCTTGTAGAATCCAGAATGACCCGCACAGGACAACTTTGCTGTCATATACATACTTCTGCTGTTTTTTGTCTTAGAAATACAATGCAAATATAAGTTTTAGTAATTGTCTTATAACTCAGGTCAGAGAAGAAATGTACTGTCTAAGGTAATTGTGTACTTTTTCTATACTGCTGTATTTTAATATGGATTGGAATGCTTGAGTGATGTCTCTAGCTCTTAGTAAACTTCTTTTCCTTGTTTTGGTAAGGAGACTCTACTATCCACAAACTTCTTGTTTGTGTTTCTGAATACACAGTTTAGAGTTGACTTCTTTTCTCAGTACTCTGTCTGGTCTCTTGTTTCCAGAGAGCTATTAGGTAGTAATTTCATTATAGTTCTCTTTAATTTGTTGCTTTCAAGATTTTCTCTGGGTTCATTTTTAACATTTTTACTCTGGTGTGGCTAGATGTGAGTTTATTTGCATTTATCCTACTTGGAGTTTGTTGGAATCTAAGAATATTTAGATTCATGTGTCTTACAAAATATGGAACATTTCAACAGTTATATCTTTGGATTCTTTCTTTTTTGTTCCTTTTCTCCTTCTCTCCTTACTTAATGTACTTATTGGGTCACATTTTTCTGAGGCTTCTTTTTTACTAGAGTTAGAACTCAGGGCCTCAAGTTTGCTAGGCAAATACTCTATCATTTGCATGAATGCCCCCAATCCCTTTTTATATTTATTCTTTATACTGGGTCTCCTGTTTTTGCCTCAAGGCTGGCCTAGGAGCTCAATGCCTACCCTGAAGCTAGGACCACAATTAGGCATCATTCCATTCAGATTACTGAGATGGGTTCTTACTAACATTTTGCCTGGGCTGGTCTTGAACCAAGATTTTCCCAATCTTTGCCTAAGTAGCTGAGGTTACTGGTATATATCACCTTGCCAAGCCCTGAGGCTTCTTGTTTCTTCATTTAATTATTTTTCCCTCTCTCTTTTGGTTTGCATAATTTCTATTGATTTAATTCCAAGTTTGCTAATTCCTTCTCTTGATGGTTAAAAACTGTTAAGGCCCTCTTGTAAATATTTCATTTAGTTTTATTTTGTCAACTCGACTTTCTACTCAGCTCCTTAAAAAATATTTTTTTAATTTAATTTAATTTTATTTGTGAACATACTGTACAGAGGGGTTACAATTACATGGGCAGGATAATGCGTACATTCCTTACCAAGCATTGCAGCCTCCTCCTTTGGTTTACCCTTCACATCCCTTCCCAGCCTCCCCCCCCCCCCCCAATCCCAATCCTTCTCCTTCCCCCCTTACCCCCCCCCTTAAAAAATATTTTCTAACAAATGGTGCCTGTTTTCTCTTATACGTAGAAGCTAGATCTAAAATACAACTTGACATACTTATATAGGACTGTAGGCATTTGCTAAAGGACTAAAGGACATAACTCCTCTGAATATTTAAAATACTAATGAAACAGATTCCAGGAAATAGAAACCCAGGTTTTGTTTTGTTTTGTTTTTGGTTGGTCATGGGGCTTGAACTCTGAGCCTAGATGCTATCCCTTAGCTCTTCAGCTCAAGGCAAGTACTCTACCACTTGAGCCACAGTGCCACTTCCGGTTTTCTGGTGATTAACTGGAGATGAGACTCAGGGACTTTCCTGGTCAGGGTGGCATTGAACCATGATCCTCAGATCTCAGTCTCCTGAGTAGCTAGGATTACAGGCATGAGCCACTTGGTGCCCAGCCCCAGGGTTTTTTTTTTGTTTTTTTTTTTTTTGGGTCCGGTCGTGGGGCCTGAACTCTGGGCCTGGGTGCTGTCCCTCAGCTCTTCAGCTCAAGGCTAGCGCTCTACCACTTGAGCCACAGTTGTGGGGTTTTTTTTGTATATTTTTTATTGTAAAAATACTTTACAGAGGGGTTACAGTTACATGAGTAAATGAGTACATTTCCTATAGAGCATTTGTTACCTCTTCCTTTGTTTTTCCCCTACCATCCCTTCCCTCCTGACCTTCCCAACTCTCCCCAACTCCTCCCACCCCCACCCCAAGTTGTAAAGTTTGTTTTCAACATAGTGTCTTGTACATCTCATTGTTATAATGGGTCAAACTGTGTCCTTCCCAGGGTTTTTTGTTTAGTTTTTTTTTTTTTTTGTGCTGATCCTGGGGCTTGAACTCAAGATCTGGGTGCTGTCCCTGAGCTTCTTTTACTCAAGGCTAGGGCTATACTGCTTGAGCCAGAGCTCCACTTCTGGCTTTTTTTGGTAGGTTTAGTGGAGATAAAGAATCTCACACAGCCAGGCGCTGGTGGCTCACCACTGAAATCCTAGCTACTCAGGAGGCTGAGATCTGAAGATTACAGTTTGAAGCCAGCCCGGGCAAGAAAAGTCCTTTAGACTCTCTCTTATCTTCAATAAACTATTGAGGAAAATGCTGGAAGTGGCACTGTGGCTCAAGTGGTAGAGCGCTAACCTTGAGCACAAAGAGGCTCAGAGATAGTACCCAGGCCTTGAGTTTAAGACCCAGGACTGGCAAAAAAAAGACCAAAAAAACTTTCACAGACTTTACTGCCTGGGTTGGCTTCCAATTGTGATCTTCAGATCTCAGCCTCCTGAGTAGCTAGGATTACAGGTGTGAATCACTAGCACTAGGCATGATGTATTAACTTTCAAGATGACTGAATCACTGAAAGGAGTTTAATTTTGTCAGACTTACAGGGCCTTATGCCTTTGTTCCATGAACTCGTTTTTTAATTTATTTATTGTTATATTTACTGTGTTGTTATGGTTTGAAGTCAGGGTCTTGCCTGATAGGCGGATACTCTACCTCTTAAGCCATGTCCTCAGCTTTCCTTTTTTTTTTTTTTCTCCCACCATATAGTTACTTTTCAGATAGGCTCTCTTGTGTTTTGTCTAGGCTGGCTTTGGTCTGCAATTCTTCCACCGCTGGCAGAGCTGGAATTATATGTGTATGTCACTATGTCCAGCCTTGTTTTACATAGGTTTTAGTTTATATTAGTAATACAGAATATTTCACTGTGGTATTTAGTCACACGTTTATAGTATAGTTACAATCAATCTCACTGCTACTTGGCTTTTAAGACAAGGCCTCATTACGTAGGCCCAGTGGACTGAAACCCTGTTATCAGGGTGGGCTTGAACTCTTGATCTTCCTACCCCAGCCTGCTACAGCAATATGCCACCACAATCAGTTGACTAAAATTTTTGTCAGTACATTTATCAGATGATACACAGGTATCGTGCTTCAGGACTACACAAACAAGACAGGATTCCAGTTCCCCAGGTTCTCAGGATCTCTTCAATCTAAGCTTTCTACTATGGTTTAGACTCTTCTCTATTTCCCACTTGCTGGCCTGCCAGTGGAATGCGATGAAGACTTATTTCCTGTGTGGCATCATTAAGGGAGATGAGGCCCTTTGAGAAAGTGAGGTGAGTTCGTGTTTTAAAATCTGACTTCGTTCCTCTTCAGTGCCCCCTTTAGGCTCTCTGTTAGAATATGGAGCCTTCTGGCAGTAGGGCCCAGAATTCAGGCTCCAGCCATTCTTTCCTTCTCCACACCAAAATGTAGCTGTATCTTTGAGGAAAATACTAGATGGCTTTAAGCTTAGTACTTTTCTGTATTTGATTTTATTTTTCTGCAAGAAGTGTGCATATTGACATAATCAGAAAAAAAAAAAAGCTAAGCTGGGTGCCGGTGGCTCATGCCTGTAATCCTAGCTACTCAGGAGGCTGAGATCTGAGGATTGCAGTTCAAAGCCAGCCGGAGCAGGAAAGTCCATGAGACTCTTATCTCCAATAAACGTCCTAAAAACCTGAAACGGCACTGTAGCTCAAGTGGTAGAGCACTTGCCTTGAGCTAAAGAGCTGAAGGATTGTTCCCAGGCCAAGAGTTCCAGCCCTTTGACTGACAGAAAAAAACGAAGCTATTATGAAAATAAAGCTTGGTTGATTCTTATTTGTAAAATAAAACAAAAAGCCTTCATGTTTCAATAGGGGAAACATATGAACTGGTATAAAACTTATTCTTACTCCTTCTCTAGGATATATTTTTATTTATTTCAGTTATTAACTCTAGTCACCCAGTCTTCTGGTCATTTTTTTTTTTTTTGTGGGTCATGGGCTTGAACTCTGGGCCTGGGTGCTGTCCTTCAGCTCTTTAGCTCAAGGCAAGCACTCTACCACTTGAGCCCCAGTGCCACTTCCAGTTTTCTGAGTGGTTTATTGGAGATAAGAGTCTCATGGCTTTTCCTGCCCTGGCTGACTTTGAACCATGATCCTCGGATCTCAGCCTCCTGAGTAGCTAGGTTTACAGGTGTGAACCACCGGTGCCTGGCCGCCTTCTGGTAATTCTGAATACATCCTTAACCTTCAGAGCCAAACACGATCTGTCAGCTGTCACTTTAAATATCTCTCAGGTATCCTCCCCCATCCCCCATCTCTATCCACCTGGGTTATTGCCTGAGTTTAGGTCTTTGTCATGTGCCACCTCTATTACCACATCTACCTTTCAATTAATGTATCCACCTCCAGATGCATCTTCCTCCAGTATGAGCTCCTGAGCCATGACTCCTTCCTACTTAACTTCCTTTCCTGGCTCCCCACTGTCTAAGAGAGCCTGAATCAGAATGTGTCATACCTCTTAGCACTTTAACAATACTTGGCCTTGTGCATCTTTTCTAGATGACTCTTGTCTTTTGGCCTTTTGACTTTTTTCCTTTGTTTGCAATGTTCCTCCCAATCCTACCAACTAAACTACTAAGTTCAGTTAGCTCTCAGTTAGAGAGCTTCTGCACATAAATGGGGATCTGTATGTAAAACTTTGAAAGGCTTAACTCATTTAATATAAACTATGGTCCTATTTGTTAGCTACTTTATTTTTTGGAAGGACTGAGGATTGAACTTATGGCTTCACATTTTCTTGGGTAGGTGCTCTACTACTTGATCCACTTGATCACTGTCTAGCACCTGCCAGGTTGATAGGCATTTTTTTACATATATCTTTTAGCATTGACCTAAACCCTGACCCCAGGGACTGAATGTGAGATTTTTCAGGACACTGGTGAGACACACAGAGCTTCTGGTCAGAGGCTTGTGGACTCTCTCCGATCATACATATTCACCTCTGCACTAAATGGCTTTTATCTCAATTGCTTAAGGTAAATGTCCTAGAGTTACCTTGTGTACTTTCTTCCCACTTGCACCTCAGGGAAGTATCCTGAAATCTTTTATTTCTACAGCTACTAATCTAATTAGGCTAACTACCATCCAATGGGCTTGCCCAATAATTTCCTGTCATTTCTTTGTTCCATCATGTACCTCTCCAAATTATCATATGTAAGACAGGTTTATATAAAGAAAACAAAGGGGCTGGGAAGGTGGCTCAGTGGTAGAGTGCTTGCCTTGCTTACATGAGGCCCTGAGTTCAATTCCTCAGCACCACATAAGCAGAAAAAGGTGGAAGTGGTGCTGTGGCTCAAGTGGTAGAGTGCTAGCCTTGAGCTGAAGAGCTGAGGGACAGTGCTTAGGCCCAAGAGTTCAGGCCCTATGACCAACAAAAACAAACAAAAAAACCCCAAATCCTTTATGATCTTTCCTTTATACTTCTCAACAAATAATGTGGTTGGGCTCCACTCAATGCTCCAGCCTCAGCCCCCTTCCTCCTGGGCTCCAGTGTGTTCCAGCCTCTTGTCCCTCAGTTGATCAGCACAAGTCTTCACACTTACCATCCTCTGTCTAGAATGATCCTTCTTCCTATAGTTGGCACAGCTGACTCCTCCACGTTAGGTCTAAGCTTAGGTCACCTCCGAAAATCCTGTATACCTTTGTTCTTACAAATCTAACCCATTAATTGTTGTATCAAAGTTATGTCCTAAAACACACTGTACCTTTCCTTAAGAAACAGCAAGAAGGCTTTTAGTGATGTTTTTGCCATGGTTTCACATCTTGCTCTAAGGAATGTTTTGTTTTCTTAACACTTATCAAACCTGCAATTATCTTGTTTACTTATTTCTCTCATTTTTTTCTCATGTTTCTCCTGTAGAGGTTACTGTTAGACCCACTACAATACCCTTTGCACCGAAACCACTAGGTGAATGTGCATATGTGTTATTTGTGCTTGTGGGTAAATGCCTCTACTACTTGAGCCATTCTCCTCGCCAATTTTTGCACTATTTTTGAAGTAGGATCCCACTTCACACTTTTATGTCTCTGGGGATGACAGACCCAAGTCATGGGGCCCATTGTGGTGCTTCCTCTCTAGCTGGATAACAGGCACCTGTCACCACCCAGAAGGTGGTTGCCATAGGACTCCTGAGATCTTTTTTTTTGGGGGGATGGGGGAGTGGCTAACCTGGAATTTACAGTTCCCTAATCTGTGCCCAGCTAGGATCACAGGCTTGAACCACCATACTGGGACCCACATGTTTTTGTTTTTGTTTTTTAACGGAAACAAAAGGCACTCTCCCTTACCTTTTTTACTCAAGTCCCTGGCTGACTTTGAACTCAGATCTCAGTCACCTGAAAGGCTAGGATTATACAAACGAGCCATCAACACCCAGCCCAAAATCCACATGGTTAAAAGGTCTACAAGAGTAGTTTCTGGGCTGGGAAGGCTCAGTGGTAAAGTTTTTGCGCCGCATGCATGAGGCCCTGGGTTCGATTCCTCAGCACAACATAAACAGAAAAAGCCAGAAGTGGCGCTGTGGCTCAAGTGGTAGAGCACTATCCTTGAGCTGAAGAGCTGAGGGACAGCGCCCAGGCCCGGAGTTGAAGCCCCATGACTGGCAAAAAAGAAAAAAAAAGAGTAGTTGCTGCATTCTGATCTGGACAGGAAGGGCCAATCCAGCAGAGCAGGGATGGAGTGACCAACCTGCCAGGTTAGCTGACACTGCTTAGCACTCACTGTGTGACAGTGGAATCTTGCTTCTCAGCATTCTCCCTCACCTATCTTTATCCTCAATTCACTGACACCTTTGCCTTCGTGAAATCTAAGCCGTTTCTCGGATCTAATCTACGCCCTAAATCTTTCTGCATCATTTTTCTTCCAGTAATGAGCAGCAGGGTCTTTTTAATGTATGTGTGCTGGTCCTGGGGCTTGAACTCAGGGTCTGGGTGCTGGGCCTGAGATTTTGCTCAAGGCTAAGTGCTCTACCCCAGGAGCAACAGCTCTACTGGTCTAGTTGTTGTTGTTGTTATTAACTGAAGGTAAAAATCTCACGGACTTTCCTGCTCCAGCTAGCTTCGAACTTCGACCCTCAGAACTCTCAGCCTCCTGAGCCAGCCACCGAACCCAAGAACCCTAAATTGCAGCGACTACATCACCCCAGCGTTTCACGGGATTCACTTCGGTCTCCTTATCTAGTGCTCTCGCTGCTCAAGGTCAAGGTCCAGTGCAGGTTTTAGATACAAGGCGGCCTAAGGCCCAAGTTGTCGCCTACGGCCTCAGCTTTGCTCCTGCACGGTGGGTTCGGCCGCCCCACTGCTCCCCCAGACACGGGCTTCGGGGGGGGGTCCACAGAAGCAGCGGTCCAGGCGGCCTGTCCTTTCGGACTTGCGGGAAGTTGTCCCGGCCGCGACTCTGCCCTCCGCACACGCGATCGCCGGGGTGGGAGTGGAAAGCAAGGCCGTTGTGTCCGTGTCTCGCGAGCTACCGGCACGCGCGGGGATCCGCGGCCCCCGCGGCTCCTGCGGCCGGGGCCGGCGCTGGGCTGGGGCTCCGGGTACCCGCGCGGCCAGGGGAGGGGGCGTGGCCATGGGCGTGGCCTGGCGCTCGCGGGACCACCAATGGCATCCCGAGCCCGAGGGCCGTGCGCGTGACGCCGCCGGGAGGGCTGGGAGGCTGGGGGCGGAGGGCGGCGGAGGGGGTGGGGGGGCGGTGTCGGCTGCTTTATCTTCCTCCGCGGCGGGCGCTGCTGGCGTTTTGGGCCCTGGGCGCTGGGACATCTTTCGGAAGCCTTCTCTCCAGCGGGCCGTGCAGGGGCCGCCCTCTTTGTCTGTGTTCCTGCAGCCGGTCTCCGGCCCCAGGTAACCTGATGCTCCCCCTCCCTCCCTTCTTTCGGGCCTGGATCGCCTCCCCCTCCTGCCCCCCTCGGCTTCTCCCTCAGCCTGGGAGGAGCGGGACGGGCGGAGGCTGTGCGGGCCTGGCCTGGTCCTCGGCTGCGCGGAGGCGACGTGGCCCCCAGCAGCCTGGGGCGGGAAGGCCCCGCCGAGTGGGAAGGGCGGGAAAGTTCCCCTCGGGCATCCGGATCGCTGGCCGCCTTTGAAACCCTGTGCGCTCCTTGGGTGTCCCCTGAATCCAGTGACACCTCTGAGCTGGCGCCGGAGAAAGTTGATGGGTTACGAGACGGTTTATTCTTCCCAAAGTTGAACAGCAGAGCCATGGACGCGGGAAGACAGCTGTTGTTGGGTTCAGGGGAAAGAAAGTGTGGGAAGGGACGGGCGGGTACGGAGACGATCCCTCAATCCAACACATCAGGCTTTGTCTTTGAGTCTTAGGCTGGTCACTATCTTTGGCTTTAAATGCCCACAGCAGTGTCGTTGGAGAGGCATGCATAGTTAGAAAGTTTACATGCACTGTCTCTTTAATATTTAAGTAGCTGCCACTTGTTTAAACTACTTTTTCTTCTTCTTCTTCTCAGAGTCTTCCTCCTCTTAATGCAGAATTCACCTTGGGAGAATTGCTTTATCTCGCTTGTCTTTGCTGGGCTGCATCGTGACTCCCTTGCGAAGGAAACCTGTGCTGGGGTGGCCCGGGAGTGGGTGGAGGGAAGAGTCCGCGTGGAGAGATGCACGAGTCTGGATACGTCACGTGGTTGGAAGCCGTAAAGGTTTCACATTGTCTTTGGGATAAAGACCAGAATGGGAGTGAGCTCACTCTTCCTCTGTGTCCAGCCAGTCGGCTCAAGGCTTTTTCCTCCTGCCTCTCCAGGCTCAAGGCTTACACTTTTTTTTTTTTATAACCCCTGACTCCTTCCTACAGACTCCTCTGATCTCCTGGCCTTTATCCTCTCCCACTTCTCAATCTGGTTTTGCCAACCCTGAGCACCCCTCAGATATCAGCATAGATAACCCCTCAGATATCAGCATAGATAACACTTCCTCTGGAAGGCAGTCATCCCTAGCATGCTGCCATCAGTTAATTATCAATTGTAATGAGTTGTGTTGGTTAAGGAGATCTAGGAAATTTCATGAAAATTGAACTAGTCATCTTCTCAGGGCCTGGCCCAGAAGACTGCCTGCCCTCTAGGGTTGGTTGCCATCTTGGGTAAATGGTTGTATTAATCATACAGTTGTAAATGCATTTGGAGTTAAGCTGACATTGTGACCTAGTCTGCTATAAAAGCAGTAGGGTTATAATTGGGGCCAGTCTTTTTTGGGAGACAGTTCATTTTTTTTTTTTACAGTTGTTTCTCTTGTACTTCAGGGAAGTCCCTCAGGATTATATAGCAAAGTTCTTCCCTGAAGTAGACAATATTTATTCACAATATGGTTTTATAGACCTTTGGAAACACAGTTCATGTGTTTCTCAGACTAATTCTTTTTTTTTTGGTCTGGTCGTGGGGCCTGAACTCTGGGCCTGGGTGCTGTCCCTCAGCTCTTCACTTCAAGGCTAGCGCTCTACCACTTGAGCTACAGCACCACTAGCGGCTTTTTTCTTATGTGGTACTGAGGAATCGAACCCAGGACCTCAGTCATGCAAGGCAAGCGCTCTACCACTGAGCCACCTTCCCAGCCCCTCAGACTAATTCTTTTTGCATGCCTTTTGAAGATAAGTTCAACAGCACAGAACAGGATCTATCTAATGCATAGATTGGCTCCTTACATTTTTTTTTCATCCAACCAGCCAACTTTACATCAGTGTGTTGGGGAGATAACTTCCACCGCCACTCACTGGCTGTGTGACTGAACAAGGTTCTTAGCATTCATAAATCTCCTGCATTTTTTAAAATAGAGTGGACATGGTAAATAAAGTGTAGGGCACTATGGTAGTACCTAGCCTTGTAAATGGTGCTGGCTTCGTAAACTCTAGTTTCTAGTTCCTTCACTGCTGGAGCTCTTAAGAGACTAGTTTCATGATTGCTTTTCACTCATTTTGCAATCTACACCAATATATTTGTCCTTCTTCCTGAAACTGTATGTAGAATTAAGTAAGGCGTAGCTATTGTGAAATATCCTTCTCGTGTCCTGTGAGTGTGTATGTTTCTCTTGAATTTTCCGCAGTGTTGACTCTAGATAACCCCTTTCATATTCTCTTGTTTTCTAGCATTGCTTGTTTCTGATTCTACCATCATCTCTTCCTGCTTCTTCTATAATTTCTTCTATGCCTTTCCTTTTTACTTAGTTCTTTGAAAGCCCCTGGGTATTGAGAAGATTATTTGTCTACCTACAAAATGCCTATCTAAGGCATGGATTTTGTTAAAGAAGAGTTATGTAAATGTCAGTTTGGTTATTTCCTAGGAAACTTCTGGAGGAGTGCTTAATTCACTTCTTTGGAGTTCTTAGCTTCCAGTTCACTGCTGAATCCCAAATCTCTATCTTTAGCCATGACTTGTGTATTCAGCTGGTCATAGTCACTAGGCTAGCCTACAGGCATGTAATAGTTGATCTGCTTGTCTTTTTCTTCCACCTATAATTACATGGCATAATCACACATCTGTAGCTTTTGTCAGTGAGTTAACAAACTCACTTGGGATCTCCATGGAGCAGCTGGATAGCTTAGACTCTTGAGGTTAATATTTGTAAATGTATATCATTTCCTTTATCTTTTTCTTCTTATTTTAATAAATACATGTCATATGAGCCTGCCTTAAGGCCTTTGTGTGTGAACTCATTGTGTTGTATTTATCAATCTTGTCTTCTCTAACATATCTTCTACTTTGTTTCTGAGTTAATCTTCCTAAAGATAAATACTGGATCACTCTCTGATTAAAAATCTCTGTTGGTTCTTTTAGTTTATTTTTCCCCTTTCAATGTTGGAGATCAAACTCAGGGTCTTATATGTACCAGGTAAGTGCTCTGCCATTGAGCTAGATTCCTAGTCCCTGACTAAGTTTTTAAAAAGTCCTGGGACTGGGAAGGTGGCTCAGTGGTAGAGTACTTGCCTTGCATGCATGAGGCCCCTGGGTTCGATTCCTCAGCACCACATAAGCAGAAAAAGCCAGAAGTGGTACTGTGGCTCAAGTGGTAGAACGCTGGCCTTGAGCTGAAGAGCTGAGGGACAGCGCCCAGGCCCAGAGTACAGGCCCCACAACCGGAAAGGAAAAAAAAAGTCTTATTCTGGTGCTGTGTTTGAAAGAAAAATTAAAGAGGGGAAAAAAAGGGAAGGGAGACCAGTTAGGAGACACTATAGTGAAATTGGCAGATGTAAGTCAGAGATTAGAACTATACGTATTTTGTGGGGTTTTTTTTTAACTGTATTTTTTTTGTCTTTTCTTTTTTGGTACTGGGGATCGAACCCAGGACGTTGCGCTTGCTAGGCAAGCGCTTTGCCACTGAGCTACATCCCAGCCCACTATACGTATTTTGAAGGTAATGTGAAATGGACTTGCTGTTGGGGTCAGATGAGAGTGGTAACTAATCAAAGGTGGTTCCTAAGTGAATAGCAGCAGTTGGGCAAATAAATGGTTGCTGAGGTAGAGAAGACAGCAACTAGAGTTGGAAGTATGTCAGTATTTCAGGTTTTGCCATGTTGGAGAAGTCTATGAAATATCTAGATGGAAATGTTAAGTTCTTACATGTACTTACAGAAGTCTGACCCAGGTGGTGGGAGGGTTAACTGTACTGTCTAGACAGAGGAAGGCGTGACTGTGATGTAAGAACATCTGTGGGAGGCAAGAAGTTGTAGTTGGAGCCAGGGCACTGTATAGATGTATGTACGGATGTTGAAATAAAAGAAATGCAGGGCTGGGAAGGTGGCTCAGTGGTAGAGCGCTTGCCTTGCATGCCTGAGGCCCTGGGTTCAATTCCTCAGTACCACATAAGCAAAAAGAAA
>NW_012267243.1:5831602-5838744 GCF_000151885.1 Dipodomys ordii | reverse complement strand
TGCTTATGTGGTGCTGAGGAATCGAACCCAGGGCCTCATGCATGCAAGGCAAGCGCTCTACCACTGAGCCACCTTCCCAGCCCAACACTAGCGCTTTAGTGTGCAGCTTTTCCCCCTTTGTGATAACCCTGCTCGGTGTTTTTTCCATTTGCTAGACCTTCATCTAGACTGAGAGTGATTGCAGGATGTGTCAAAGGGCACAGTGATGGCAGAGCAGGGACTTAAACCTCTTCAGCCATGGTATTCTGATATTTTTCCACTGGGAAACAGTTTTCATTTCCTATGAACAGGGCTAAAGATGATAATACACACTAGTAGTAAGAAGAGATAAATGTGGGTTTTTTTTTTTGGCTCACTTTTAAAATAAGTAAGCTCCTATGTCAGGTCAGTATCCTTTCTTTCTTTCCTTTTTTCTGTCGTTCGTGGGGCCTGAACTCTGGGCCTGGGCGCTGTCCCTCAGCTCTTCAGCTCAAGACTAGCACTCTACCACTTGAGCCTCAGCGCCACTTCCAGATTTTTCTGCTTATGTGGTGCTGAGGAATCGAACCCAGGGCCTCATGCATGCAAAGCAAGCACTCTCCCACTGAGCCACCTTCCCAGCCCACCGCCCCCCTTTTTTTTTGGTATCAGTACTGGGGCTTGAACTCAGGACTTGGAAACAATGCTTTTTTTTTTTTTTTCCTTAAGGCTGATGCTTTTCCACTTGAACCACACCTCTGCTTCTGAGATGAGTGTCTCATGGTCTGTCCTTCCCAGGCTGGCTTCAAACTTGCCATCTTTACTTCTCAGTCCCAGGTCTCAGTCTTGAGTAGCTAGGATTAAGATATGAGCCACTAGCACCTGGGGACATTTTTATTTAACATACTGAGGATAATATGTGAGATTGTCAAGATAAAGTGTAAAGTAGACTGAGCGTTGGTTAATTGGAGACAAAGGCCTCATGGATTTTCCTACCTGGGCTAGTTTTGAACCTCGATCTTCAGATCTCAGCCTCCTGAGAAGCTAGGATTACAAGCATGAGTCACTGGTGCCCAGCAGTTCTTAAGGTCTTTGATCCAGTTTGGGTTTATTTTTGTACAAAGTGAGAGATAGGATCTATTTCCAGTCAAAGCAGTATTCACTGAAGAGTTTTTTTTTCTTGTCTCTTTGGTGTCTTTGTCAAGAATCCTGTGGCAGTCCCTGCTTGGGTTTATTTCTGTATCTTTTGCTCATGTATCTCTCTATTATTGTGCCAGCACTATGCTACTTTCTTGCTATGGGTCTGTAATATATTTTGAAGTCAATTACTATGATATCTCCAGGATTACTCTTAAAGGGTCTTTGACCTTCTTAACTAATCATTTCAGAGGGGCTAATTTCTACTTATTTGTCAGTGATACCTTATACTTAGAAAATGCTTAAATGTGATTAAAGTCAAACCAAAGGAAGAAGGAAAACAATTTCAGTTTTTACTTTAAAACATGGTGGTACAGTACAAGTAACTAAGTTTGGTGCTTAGTTCATGCTTTTAGTTTTTAAATTTTGAAGTTAAAAAGAATTTTGTGCTAGGCAAGTACTCCACCACTGAGCTACATCTGCATTTCTATTTTAAGATTAATTGATACATAATTATGCATATTAATAATGTATAGTGACTTACCATATATGTATATAATGTACAAGGATCAAATCAGGACAGTACAGCAGTCATCTCAAATATATGTCACTTCTTTTTGTTGGGAGCATTTGGATTCTTCTGGCCATTGAAAGCTTTTGTATCTTTCCTAGGCAACTCCATGGTGGGTGAAGAGAAGATGGCTTTAAGAAACCGAGTGACAAAGTCCAGTGAAATCCCTGAGAAAGATGAAGACCAGAGAAACCTTACGAAGGAATCCCTGGAGACACACAGAAATGGTGAGGCACTTACTTTTTTTTTTTTGAGGATCGAGGCAGTACTAGGGATTGAGTTTGGTCTTGTGCTCTTGGCTTTTTCACTTAAAGCTAGTACTCTACCATTTATGCCACCCTTCCAGCTTTTTACTCGTTAATTGAAGGTAATACTTTTCTGTCCAGGCTAGTTTCAGTCTACAACCCTCCGATTTCAGCCTCCTGAGTAAACAGGATTATAAGGTACCTGTCATTTAAATTTTTTTTTTTTGAGATGAATTAAGTAGAGAACAAATTTAATGTTTTAGAGTAGGTTTCCATCCCTTATTGTAAATGAATATCGACAGTTTTATATCTCTGGTTACAAAGAAATTAGCAAGGAAGCTCTTGTTATTTAGTTCAGCGAACATTTGTGGAACGTGACTTCTGTTTTAGTCACTGTGCTTTCATTCTGCCACCTAGTCATTATTGAACAGTTCTGTTAGATGCCATAGCTACAGAACTGATCAATACAGACATATTTGCATTTGTGGAGCTCCAGGTTAAGTGAATGGTAAAACAAAACACTCCCAGGGCTTGGGATGTAACTTTGTGATAAAGCGTTTGGCTAGCATGTGTGAAAGTTTGAACTTCAACACTGGAAAAAAAATTACACATTTAATTTGATTATTGCAAATGAATGTAATACTCATAATATTGTTAATTTCAGAATAGATATAAGTAAATTCTAGTATAATTAACAAGGTACATAAATTTTGTATTGAGCTACACATCATAGGGAGAGATAAGAGAGTTTTATTTTGGCAGTACTAGAGATTGAACTCAGAGCCTTAATCTGGCTAAGCCGCACCACTTGATTCATGGCCCAGAACTATTTTGCATGCCTGCATGCCAGCCTGCCTGCTTGCCTTCCTTCCTTCCTTTCTTTCCTCCTTCCTTCCTTCCTTTCTTCGTCATGGGGCTTGAACTCTGGGCCTGGGTGCTGTCTCTCAGCTCTTCAGCTTAAGGCTAGTGTTCTACCACTTGAGCCACAGCGCCACTTCCAGTTTTCTGGTGATTAATTGGAGATAAGAGTGTCATGGACTTTCTTGCCCGGACTGGCTTTGAACTGCGATTCTCAGATCTCAGCCTCCTGAGAAGCTAGGATTACAGGCGTCAGCCACCAGTGCCTGGCTTGTTTTGCATTTCTTATTCTACAGGTCTTGGTTTATTCGGGGCTGGCCTGGGCTGTGATCCTCCTACTTGTGCTTCTGCATATTGCTGGTGATTACAGGCACACACCATTATACCCAGACATTGAGTTGATATACCTGGGCTGGCCTTTAAACCTTGATCCCCTGATTTCTGCTTCTTCCCAAGTAGCCGGCTTACCGGCTTGTCTGGTGTTTTATTAGTTTTTATATCCACTTTTGCTTAGTGCACAAAGAGAATGACTTAATGCTTGTTAAGGTCAAGGCTTATATAAAAACACTAGCCTTGTAAATGTAGTCTGTGTCATCTGTTGCATCAAGTTATTTATTTTTGCAATGACATTTCTGTAGGTTTGATTTCAATAGGGATTTGAAATTTGAGCTTTGTTTGGTTAACAAATAGAGGTGGAACTTTTAGAGGTAGGTTGTCTTTGGGATCCTGAGGCTTCTTCTCATAAAGAAACTTTTTTTTTTTTTTTGCTTTTCCTACATTAATTATAAGTATCACAAGGTGAAGCTCATTAGGAATATATATGTTTAAGGTGGAACATGAAATTTCCTGACAGCCCTTTGCCTGCCCTTTTTTTTTTTTTTTGGTTGGTTGTGGGGCTTGATCTCTGGGCCTGGGCTCTGTCCCTCAGCTCTTCAGCTCAGTGCAAGCACTCTACCTCTTGAGCCACAGCACCACTTCCAGTTTTCTGAGTGGTTTATTGGAGATGAGACTCAAGGACGTTCCTGCCTGGGCTGGCCTTGAACTGTGATCCTCAGATCTCAGCCTCCTGAGTAGCTAGGATTACAGGCGAGAACCACTGGTGTCCGGCTGCCTGCCCATTTTTAAATTGGGTTATATCATTGTTCAATACAGGAGTGCTTTATGTATTCTAGATGTTAAATCCTCATCAACTAAATGAATTTTAAAATATTTTATTCAATTCAATAAAGTTCTTTTCACTCGGTTGTATCCTTGTTTAGAAGTTTTAAAATTTGACGCAGTTCTATTTACTTTTTTTTTTTCATTGCATGTGAATTTAGTGTCATAGGTAGGGAATGATTGCAAAATTCTTTTTTTTCTTTTTTTTGGGTCCGGTCGTGGGGCCTGAACTCTGGGCATGGGCGCTGTCCCTCAGCTCTTCAGCTCAAGGCTAGTGCTCTACCACTTGAGCCACAGCGCCACTTCGGGCTTTTTTCTTTTTGCTTATGTGGTGCTGAGGAATCGAACCCAGAGCCTCGTGCATGCAAGGCAAGAGCTCTACCACTGAGCCACCTTCCCAACCCTGATTGCAAAATTCTACATCATGTAGCCTCCCCTTTATATTCTAAGAGTTTTGTAATTTAAGTCTTTGATCCATTTTGAGTCAGTTTTTGGATATAGTGTAAGTTAGAGTTCACCTTCATTGTTTTGAATGTGGCTATCCATGTCAGTTTTAGGAATATTTGTTATTCATGGTAGGATGAAAAATGCCTCACCTCCCAAAACACACATCTTGAAACCTAGAATGTACGAGAATTACTTTATATGAAAAATACAAGGAAGATCTTTGTTGATAAAATTTAAATTTGGGGTCCTGTGGCACTGCTTAGTTTGTTCAGGCTGCTGTAAAATAAACAAAATCTTAAACTGGGTAACATAGAAGCACAGAAACACGAAGCAAAAGGAGCTCAAGGACA
This sequence comes from Dipodomys ordii, assembly GCF_000151885.1. Lineage (NCBI taxonomy): Eukaryota > Metazoa > Chordata > Mammalia > Rodentia > Heteromyidae > Dipodomys > Dipodomys ordii. The sequence goes on along the minus strand of NW_012267243.1, from coordinate 5,834,020 downwards.
ATCCTCAGGACCAGAGTTCAAGCCCTAGGACTGGCCAAAAAGAAGAAAATGTTCTGGAAATGAGCAGTCTCGGGCTGGGAAGATGGCTCAGGGTATAGCCATGAGGCCCTGGGTTCGATTCCTCAGCACCACATAAGCAGAAAAAAAAAAGTCAGAAGTGGTGCTGTGGCTCAAGTGGTAGAGCGCTAGCCTTGAGCTGAAGAGCTGAGGAACAGCGCCCAGGCCCAGAGTTCAGGCCCTACGACTGGAACCAAAAAAAAAAAAGAAAGAAAGAAATGAGCAGTCTATGGTCAGGGCATTGTCAATGTCTCCTGAGGTCCTGCTTCCTCATAACCGCTTTTTTTATTTGTTTGTTTTGGTGCCTGAACTGGAGTTTGTTAGTGTTGTTGTTGTTGTTATTATTATTTTATTAACTTCATGGAGCCCACAGCAGTTGCCACAGGCAAGCCTCACCTCCCTAGGCTGCTGTGACCTTGGCTGCCACAGCTCACACCCACCTCTGAAAGCCAGTGGGAGCCAGAATAGTGCACTGACGTGTCTCCTTCAGTCTCCTATTGTGTCCCTTCCTGGCTGTTTGCTTTCTGCTTCTACAACACCACTGTTCTTCTGCTTCATTGCCACCAACAGGGACCTGAACTGATTTTTGAACCCAGATCCTTGCTCTCTTGCTTGGCTTTGTCCACTCTTGGCTAGTACTCTACCACTTGAGCCACAGCTTCACTTCCAGCTTTTTGGTTAATGGAGATGAGTCTCAAGGACTTCTCAGTCAGGGCTGACTTTGAACCATTATCCTTAGATCTCAGCCTCTTGAGTAGCTAGGGTTACAGCTAGAGTTATTAACCAGGCTGAGTAGTTTTCAGATTTTAAGATCTACTTCAGATCTTCTTAGGTGGATTGTAAATTTCATCTTTAAGCATTCAAGAGAAGCCATGCAGGCCCTTCATCATTGCACGTGTCAGATGTCTAATTTCACCACACACAATTTTTCCACAAAGGAGGATGAACACAATTTAGCTAAGTACTTAACTGTCCTATAATAAGGATTTCTTTCCCTCCAATTTGCAATAACATCCTCTATTTCCCTCTGTGTTAATTCAGTTAGGAAAGCACCTTTGATCTATATAAGGCAGGGTACTGCTAAGTTTGTTAGTGGTGGTGATTCTGAAACAGAAAGCAATCCTTTGCTATGAAAAGGAGTTAGTGAATTTTAGTAAAGTAGTAGCACACACCTAGATGTATTCTTAAAGGTAAGATGGTTGGATCAGTGTTTTTGCATTTAAATTTAGATGTTACTAAATTTTCTTCCAAAAATGTTAAGACCAGTTCATACTTCTGTGTGCACTATTTTCCTGCTTTCTTGGCAGTATAGCTTACCACTTAAAATAAAATTGAGTGAAGGGTATGGAAAGGGCTTTTAAAGAAAAATAATAAATAAAAGCTTCCTACCTCACAATTTTGAGCAGATTTGTGCTGTATGTTATATTGTTTTTCACTGGCCAAGTTAGCAACCTTTTAAAAGTAGACTTCTGCAAGCACTAAAAACCTGCTACTGTGTGCTTACACTTTAACCAATTCTGAATTTGCTACAAGTAACAGAAAATGTTTGGTTACTTTTTTTTCTTTTCCTTTGGCCAGTCCTGGGGCTTGAACTCAGGGCCTAGGCACTGTTCCCTGAACTTCTTTTTGCCCAAGGCTAACACTCTACCACTTGAGCCACAGCACCACTTCTGACTTTTTCTGTGTATGTGGTACTGAGGAATCAAACCCAGGGCTTCATGCATGCTGAGGCAAGCAATCTATCACTAAGCCACATTCTTAGTCCCAAGAAAATGTTTGGTACAAGAACTGAAGCCTAAAAAGTGGTTATTAGTCACTGCTTAGTAGTTCTTAGTCATCTTTAGAAATATAGTCCTTCTAAGTAGCTTACATTTTTTCAAAAAACTGCTGCATGACTAAGGGTCAGAAGACCTGGTTTTCTTTTTTTTGGGGGGGGGGTCCGGTCGTGGGGCCTGAACTCTGCGCCTGGGTGCTGTCCCTCAGCTCTTCAGCTCAAGGCTAGCGCTCTACCACTTGAGCCACAGCGCCACTTCCGGCTTTTTTTCTTTTTGCTTATGTGGTGCTGGAGAATCCAACCCAGGGCCTCATGCGTGCAAGGCAAGCGCTCTACCACTGAGCCACCTTCCCAGCCCCAAGACCTGGTTTTCTTTAGGCTTAATTACTTGCTATGTAACAATGTGCAAGATGTTTAATTTCTTTGATTCCAGTAATAATTTCTGTCTTATAGATATATATGGTAATATCTTGCTTTGTTTACTAGGTTATAAAGACGAAATTATAGGGCTGGGAAGGTGGCTCAGTGGTAGAGCGCTTGCCTTCCATGCTCGAGGCCCTGGGTTCGATTCCTCAGCACCACATAAG
>NW_012267243.1:5830470-5831212 GCF_000151885.1 Dipodomys ordii | reverse complement strand
ATCTGGCTTTTTCTGTTTATATGGTGCTGAAAAATCGAACCCAGGGCCTCCATGCCAGGCAAGCACCCTACCGCTGAGCCACCTTCCCAGCCCAATTATATGATTATGGATACAATGCAACAATTCTTTATATGTATAGTATACAGTGATTTGATCAGGGTAATTGGAATATCTGTCATCTCAAATGAATACATTATGTACATTAAAATTACAGTTAGTTTAAAGATCACTCCTTAGCAACTTGGAAGCCCCTATGACCACAAAGAGAATGTAAGTTGCAAAAATGGGTTTGAGAATCAATGGATTATTGGAAAGAGCCACTGTTTGTTTTAAAGTTTTGCTCCCCACATGTCAGTTTGTTTGGTTTGTTATTACACTGTACCAAATGTACTATTATATAACTTTTTTTTTTGGTGCTTGTCCTGGGGCTTGAACTAAGGGTATGGGCACTGTCCTTGAGCTTTTTTGCTTAAGGCTAGTGCTTTACCATTTTGAGCCACAGCACCATTTCTGTTTTTTGTTGTTGTTGTTTCTTCTTCTGCTGCTGCTTCTTCTGCTGCTGCTGCTGTTCCGCCTCCTCCTCCTCCTCCTCCTCCTCTTCTTCCTCCTTCTCCTCCTCCTCCTCCTCCTCCTGCTTCTTCATTTAATTGGGAGCATTTGGATTCTTCTGGCCATTGAAAGCTTTTGTATCTTTCCTAGGCAACTCCATGGTGGGTGAAGAGAAGATGGCTTTAAGAAACCG